>NC_057795.1:502135763-502362193 GCF_018294505.1 Triticum aestivum | reverse complement strand
ATGAACAGGACCCCGATCGATCGAGACGGTTGGGGCTGGATGAACAGGACCCCGTGGAGGGCTGGATGAACAGGACGGCCCCGTGGAGGGCTAGATGAACAGTAGACGGTGGAGGGGTGCCCGTGGAGGGGTGGTTGAACAGTAGCCAGTGGAGTAGCACGCGGTGGAGGCTGGATGAACAGGAGCCCGTGGATGAACAGTCGCAGGTGGAGGCTGGAGGAGGTCGACGGTGGATGAACAGTAGCCCGTGGAGGCTGGAGGAGGTCGATGGTGGAGATGAACAGTATCCCGTGGAGTCCCGTTTTGTGGTACGCCAAACCCCTCCCGATGAACCGGACCCCGTTTCGACCGTAGCGCTCCAACACAAGTCCGTTTCGTCCATTTTGCGGTACGCCACACCCCTCCCGATCAACAAGACCCCTGTTTCGACCGTAGGAGGTCGGTTTCGTCCGTTTTGCAGTATACCACACCCCTCCCGATCAACAGGACCCCCGTTTCGACTGTAGGAGGTCTGTTTCCTCCATTTTGCGGTACGCCAGACCCCTCCCGATGAACACGACCCCCGTTTCGAACGTGGCCAGTCGAACACAAGGCCATTTCCTCTGTTCTGCGGTACGCCAGGCCTCATTTCCATCGCCTGTTCCGTCCAAGCCCTCCCGATGAACACGACCACACATTTCGTTCCGACCCATCCGGTTGGCTCCCCATGAACATGAACACGATGTTGTTTCTCTGTTTCGACCCAGCTAATGTACACGAGCCCTGGCCATACGTATATATGCGCGAGTAGGCGTTCGAGACCCGGCCCGTATGTACACATACGTGGCCGTATTATCTTTCTTGCACCCTGGCCGCTGTACATATGTGTACATGCTACGTGCGTGCCTCTACTACGACACATGCGCGCCTCTACATCGACCAGTATATATGTACGTACACGTTCGCGGCCAGAATGACAACGCTACGTACGCTTCGACTAGGTGGGTCCCAACTGTCAAGCACTTCCTTGCGTGCGAAGATGTAGCTGGTGGGTCCCAGCAGTCAGGGGGGAAAATCGTTTTTCTTTGCCCGGACACACTTCCTTGCATGCGAAGATGTAGCTCCTTGGTCCCAGCACTCAGGGGGAAACATTTTTTCGCAAAATACGGTGGCCCGTACGGTGGGTCCCCGCTGTCAGGTGGAGGAATAATTATTTTCCGCGTAATAAGGAGGCACTTCCTTGCTGCGGCTGTGGACCCAGCTGTCAGCCCCTCCACGTCCAATCCACATCCGATGGAAATCGTTCCTTGACCACATTGACCACGCCACACCGAGAGCACCAGCGCGGTGGACGACGGCGAGGCCTAGGAAGGGGACAACGGGGAGCCAGGGAAGACGCGGCAATGGAAGCCCGCGCGGAGAGGAGTACGAGGGTTCACTGGTTCGGCTGCGGTGTGAGGCTGCCATCACCGCAGGGCCCGACCAGCAATGGGAATAGTAGGGGGCGGTGAGGCCTCCGCAGCAGCACATCCAGCCACGAAAGGCAGGAGCATGCGACACGACCGGCGCTGCTTTGGGCAGCTGGAGCAAGAAGACCAGAGGTTGAAGAAGCACTACGGCCGTTGGATGGACATCGTACGGTCACTGGAGCTAGAATCATTTATATTGACTAAGTTGACAAAACCCTCCGTCCCCGTCAACTTAGTAGGCCCACAAGTCAGCCTCCCACCAAGGCGGGTCCCAACTAGCAGGGCGTATTCATTTTTTGTGCGTAATAAGGAGGCACTTCCGGTGGGTCCGAGCTGACAGCAGGGGGAATGTTTTTTTCGCGAAATACAGTGGCCCGTCGGGTGGGTCCCAGCAGTCAGGGGCAAACGGTTTTTTTGCGAAATACAGGTGGCCCGTCCGGTGGGTCCCTGCTATCAGGTGGAGGAATAATTATTTTTCGCGTAATAAGGAGGCACTTCCTTGTGGCTGCCGTGGACCCAGCTGTCAGCCTCTCCATGTACAGTATTCTTCCGATGGAATTCGGTCGTCGACCACATTGACCACGTCGCGCCGAGAGCACCACGGTGGTGGACAATGGCGAGGCCTAGGAAGGGGACCACGCGGAGCCGGGGAAGACGCGGTAGTGGATGCCCACGCGGAGAGGAGTACGAGGGTTCACTGGTTCGGCTGCGCTGTCGTCGCCGTAGAATAACAGGGGGTGTGGGTGAGTGGAGTGGAGGGATGGCCTGGCCAGCGATGGGAGTAGTATGGGGCGGTGAGGCCTCTGCGGCAGCACAGCCGGCCACGGGAGGCAGGAGCAGGCGGCACGACCGGCGCCGCTTTGGGCGGCTGGGGCAAGAAGACCAGAGGTTGAACAAGCACTACGGCCGTTGGATGGACATCGTACGGTCAGTCGAGCTTGAATCGTGCATATTGACTAAGTTGACAAAGCCCTTCGTCCTCGTTAACTTAGTAGGCCCACTATACTGGGTCCCAGCTAGCAGGGGGAGTATTCATTTTTTTGTGCGTAATAAGGAGGCACTTCCTTGCATGCGAAGATATAGCTGGTGGGTCCAAGCTGTCAGTGGCGGTAACGTTTTTTCGCGAAATACAGAGGCCCTTTCGGTGGGTCCCAGATGTCAGGTGGAGGAATCATTATTTTGCGTGTAATAAGGAGGCATTTCCTTGTGTGCGGTCATGGACCCAGCTGTCAGATGCATGTCGGTCGTTGACCACGTTGACCACGCCATGCCGAGAGCACCAGGGCGGTGGACGATGGCGAGGCCTAGGAAGGGAATGACACGGAGGCAGGGAAGACTCGGCAGTTGTTTCCCACGCGAAGGGTAGTATGACTGTACGAGGGTTTACTGGTTCGTCTGCCGTCGCTGGAGAATAACAGTAGGTGTGGGACTGTGGGTGAGTAGAGGGATGGCTAGGCCTGCGATGGGAGTACGGTGGGGCGGTGAGGCCTGCGCGGCAGCACAGCCAGTCACGAGGAGGAGGGAGCAGGCAGTCCCGCAGGTGCTTGTTTGAGCGGCTGGAGCAGGAAGAGCAGAGATTGAAGAAGCACGACGGCCGTTGGATGGACATCCAATAGTATACAGGCCATCTGTGGAAAGCCTCAAATCTGTGGAAAATAGCTTTCAGCCCATCTGCCATTATTTCAAATAATTTACAGCCCATTTGCTAATTCTTACGGGGTTTTTTGGAGCCCATATTATTTTTGTTAGCATTACAGCCCATATTGTGGCCATGGTTAAAAAATTATACGAAATTTTGCATATGTCGGTGCGGTCTAAACTGTTTTTAATCCCAAAATTTCGAGTCACATTCAGACTAATTTTAAAAATAAATGTATATCAATATAAAATCCAATAAATTGTCCACGCATAAAAATCAATGCAATTTAAAATCTCGAATGAAAAAAAAATTGAAACTAATTGCTTGTTTGATGTGTTTTAAAAATGTACAACCCATTTCTCATTAGTGATAGGCCATTTTCCCGGCCACCAGAATGAAGCTCTCCTCGTCTTGAAAGATTTGCAGCCCAACGGGCCTGATAAAGCGACTTACTTGACAAATCACAAAAAAAACTGGGCTAGCCATTTTCAGAAAGAAAAAAAAACTACCGGGCTGGTTTGTGGTAAACATAAAAGAAAAGGTTGTCTAGACAGGCCAGAGTGTCCCGCACAGCCCAGTTGACACCCTGCTTCCGTCTGAAAAACAAATTAGATAAATGCCACTCCAATTATGGCGATTCATAAAAATGCCACTGCAATTTCCAAACTTTGAAAACTGCCACTGCAATTTTTGCAAACTTTGAAAAACGCCACTGCAGTTTGCAAACTTCGAAAAACACCACTCCAGACTTCGAAAAATGCCACTAGAAATGGCATGAAATGGCATTTTTCAAAGTTTGGAAATTGTAGTGGCATTTCTCGGATACACCAGATTTGGAGTGGCATTTATCAAATTAACCCAAAACAAAAATAACTGGGCGAGTTGCTGGGTCCCTGGTGTCAGCCGCTCGTTGTGCAATTCTCTCATTTATTGACTATGTTGACAATGGCATGGGACCCAGATGTCAGAAATCCACTAGGAGGAGCCATTTTTTATTGGCTTGAAATAAGGAGGCACTTGCTTGCGTACTGCCATGACCTTGGCGGGTCCCTACTGTCATCCTCTCCACGTACAATCATCTCCTGATTGTGTACGCGTCAACTTGCTAGGCCCACAAGTCAGCCTCTAAACCCGTGGAGGACAAATACAACCCATTTAAAAAAATAACAGCCCATTCCATAAGTTCAAACGGAAAGTTCAACATTCAGAGCAAAGTAACAGGTCCGATCCACATATAGAGTACTGAACTTCCATGTTGACAACCATCATAGCCAAGTTAACTATCTACTCCCACTAATACTCTAGTAGCGTACAAGTACTAACTTACTCTTAGCTAACTAGATGATGCCGGCCGCCATCTGTGGTACACGCTAAACACCGGCACCGGCGTCCTACGCCTCGCCTCGGGCTTGCAAGAGGTGCGATAGGGCGTGTTGCTCGCGCACGTTGGCCCTTTCCATGCTGGTGTGGTCCACCGAAGCTTCGGCTTCCAAGCGGGAAACCCACTTGACGAGATGGTAGTAAAAATCGGTGTCGCGAACACGTGCGTGCCTGACCGCCTCCAGGGCTATTTGCCGGGCGCCATCCTCCATGTAGTTGGCCCAGTTGCGGGCGCTCTGCTCGCGACTCAGAGCATCGGTGCGCTGCTGCTCCATGTCCCGCTAGCGGCACAAATTGGCGATACGCTGCTCCTCCGCCAGGCGGTCGCGCTCCAACAGCTCCTGCTCCTCTACCATGCGGTCGCGCTCCAACAACTCCTCGATCTCCGCATTGCCATCTAAAGACAGATAGAATGCCTCCTCCCTCCGTCTGCCTTCCGGTGAAAAACCGAACACTACTTCCGGCGGTGACTGCCTCCGGTGTCGCCTACCGCGGACGGGCGGGGGCATGGCGGAGGCGGCGAGCAACGTCGGGCCGGTGGGGGCTTATGAGGATATGGCGAGTTGGGTCACGGTGGCACCGGAGAAGGCCGGGAAATAGTACTTATAGGGGGAAGGTAGCGCGACGGTCATCGGAATTCAATGCATAATGGCTTAGCGCGCCAGCTTGCCGTGGAAAACTAGAGAAACTGAAATTATGACTGTGTCGTCTCGTCCCATCTGGGTCGCACGCCGGCATGGCGGTCAAATGAGTGCACTCGAATCATCTCCCTCCTTGTCAATCATGATTCCACGGATTTAAAAAGCTCGCAACAATTAAAGCGTATCTTTTTTCGCATCAGTTAGATGCCTTAATTATGGCTGGCTGCATGCAGGCACTCAAAATCGCTCGCAGGAAGTACGCGAAGCAGCATGCAACGAGTCGTAGCCCAGGGCACGCATGCAGCCACTTAAATCGTTGCAATTAATTAGGCTTAAACTTCTGCATGCCGTTAATTATTGGCATGCCTTGGTCTTCCTGCTTTGCTCACGGGACTAATAAATCCGGACGGATGGAGTACCTTGGTTGGTGAGAGGTTTGAATTAAGCCCTGCAAACCGGAAAGGAGGTACTAGTACATGCGTGATCCGCTATTTATTCGTGTAGGATCCAGTTGGTCGTTTCTTGAATTGAGCCCTGCAAACCGGAAAGGAGGTAGTACGTGCGTGATCTGCTATTTATCCGTGTAGGATCGATAATGTAGCTTGTCAGTTTCTTCAGAGGTAGGCATTTTTATCCGTGTAGGATCGATAGTGTAGCTTGTCAGTTTCTTCAGAGGTAGGCATTTTTATTCAAAAAACTGCCACTTCGCATCTTGGTCGCAAATAAAAGTGCCAGGAGCACATTTGTAGGCTAGCTAGTGATCGATTAGTAACTTGTAAACACTGAGTGAACAGAAATAGGTAAATGTTAATGCATCTCAATGATTCACAGATCATATACAAATATGTAGCTCCAAAAGCAAAGATCAGCCACTTTGGATCTTGCGTCACAACTAAAACTAACTAGTACGATTCCCTTACATAAGATCAACATGTTAATGCATCTCAATGATTCACAGATCATATACAAATATGTAGCTCCAAAAGCAAAGATCTAGAAAAAACATCTGTTCTTCCTACTAACATGGATGCTTCTCTTGGCCAACATTCAATACAGACTGGAAGACAAATTTGTTTGTGAAGTCTACAATTCCTCTTGCAAACGTAAGTGGTTTCACCAACAGCTGGAACCATGAGAATGAACCACACATGATGGAGGAACATCCACTACAATATGATTTGGTCTTCTCTCGATCACACCGCGAGACTATTTTCAGAATACAAACTTTAACTTAGCCAAAATGATGCCCATTGTATAATCAGACCAAAGCAATGAAGCACCTATTGTTGGCCAGTAAATAGTACAGTACTACCTTTATGCAGTCCATGAAGTGACTATCCAATCTTTGTGTCTATTTTCAAATGGCACTGCATGCAGTGACTATACTATTCTCTTGTGCAGTTCAACCAAAATCGAGGACACTTTGTTTGTTTGCCAAATAGCTACGGGCAGACATCTCTGTCTACACAAATATCAAGCAGCTAGTAAACATATACCACACCATGTATTTTTGGTTTAAACATGTCTCTTCCGCTTAGCATCTGTCATGTTCTGCACTGGACAATCTGATACAGTTATGTTTTGCCCTGGACAATTTCATACTGAATTGTTTTGCTGGTTCAGATCAGAAATATAGCGCCTATTCTTCATCAGACCAAGGATATCCATGTTCGCAGTAATGGAAGAGGTGAAATCGATACAACCGAAATTGAGCATCCAATCATTGAATCATGTCCTGCACCTCCAATGTAGGTCCACCCTACCAATAAATTCACATGCAAACCACTAGTATTACTATCTAATGACAGTACAAAAAGAGTAGCAAGATAGTAGCAAACCATGTACCTTCGTAATGAATAGCTCATACTGCCACCAATTGGATATAAAAGTTTGGAAAAAAACAAGCTCCTAATGTTGAACGAGTTGGACTTTTTGTGCAGTTCCACTAAAATTGAGCATCCCTGTTTGCATAGATATTGAAAGTGTGATTACTATAAAAGTGGCACTAGTTGAAGCACAGACTCACAAATATAAGCATTCCAATTTATTAATGGGAAAAGATAGCAACACTATTTCTAACCACCTGTTTGAAGGAATAAATAAAGCAACAACGGCTGATGTCAGGAAGGCATACATAGTTTTTTCTAAAAAAAACTGAGCCATTCCTGACCTTTCCTCTTCTTTTAAGGAAAATTTGTGCAGTTCTACTAAAATAAAATGCCATCACCGCCTTGACAATTCAGTTACAATGTACAAAAGGAAATGACTTAACATTACATCATGATGTCAGGTATGTAGTTGATAGGCATTAGAGACAAACATACAGACCTCCTCTGATAACATAATGAACATTAATTTTAACAAAGGTGTGACTAGATTTACTGGGATAATTTGAGTGAACTCTACACCCTCTGTTCCTTAATATAAGACATTTTCGCGGTTCAACTTAAAGTTCCCAAACGTCTAGTATTTAGAAAAACAGGTAGTAGTTTTCTTGAGCACATATCTAGGAAAGCTTGCCACACTTTATTTATGTCCATACGCTAATGCAACACCATTCGAATACTACAAATATACACTAATCCATTGGCTAGTGCAATAGTAGAGTAGTTAGTTTATTACAGGGTACAGTACAATGGTTTTACTGAACAGATTTCAATTAACTCTAGCACTGGAAGATTTCTATAAGAATTAACAATACAAAATGTAAAGGTAACAAGTTTCATCATTGGTATACTAGCTGTGCATGAGGATTAAACCAAATACAAAAGTCTGAAGGTAACTAGCATTATTAACTAATGACAGTATAAAAAAATTGCAAACCATGTACCTCCAAGGTAAATATCATTTCGAACTCGGGGGGACCTTAAAAATTGCTATCCCAATCTTGATAATCGATCAAACATAAAAACTTGATCGAATGAATCAAGAGAACAGCCGGAGGAGGAAGTGCCCACTCTTGACCTTTCCTCTTCTCTTCATAATTGTTTGTGCAGTTTAACCAAAATAAAATGACATCAGCGCCTTGGCATTTTGGTGACACTGTACAAAAAAATTAACTTATCTCATGGAAGTGAGGTATGTAATCTATAAGCATTAACAGTGCAAAAATCTGAATGTAGTAACAAGTTTCATCGTTGGTATACTGGTTGTGCAACAGCATTAGAATGCCTTAGCTGAAAAATCTTTAATACATCCACAATCAACAGCTAACCCTGAAATAATCCAGTGACATTAAATGGCATTGCTTAAATTTATCGGTGGCATTAGACTGAGAGCGGCATTAGTTAAATGTGGCTTCACTTTAGCAGTAGCATTGCTTCACTTGACTGCTGGCGTTATACTTACAGCAAAAAAAGTGGCAATAAGAGCATGGGAGGCCCATTCGGACAGTGGGCGCACCAGTACGATGTACCTCCACGGATGCAGACTGGTGAGGGAGGTATGGTTGCCCAGAGTAACAAATATCCAGGCAGCATATGTGGATTATGTCCCATTTTTGTTCTCTTTAGCCACCTTTTTCCTATGTGAGGACAATAAACCGATCAATCTGGTCATTCTCTATTGCGTTGTCATGCCTTTCTACCCTTCTTCAACCAAGAGACACGAGACTCGTTCTTTAGCTACTGATTTTCCCCTTTTCAACCTAGATGCGGGTTCGATGCTTACATTCTTGGACAATACAGTCTCCCTTCCTTTCCTTATTCAACCCAGACATGGATTAGTCTGCATGAAATAGGGTTTCCTTTAATAGTGCAAATTATGGTTTTCGTCTGCGTGGCCAGCAGAGCAGAGGATTGCAAATTGGGAAGATGGTGGAGTGGAAAAAGATCCACATGCAACGACGTGGCAGATGGGGCAATAGAACAAGGGTATGGTTCAAAAAGAGGTAGCATACCTGAGGGTCGGCGGGAAGTGGCTTCGCTCGTGGTCGTCGTCCTCTGCACACACTACGGCAATGAGCTTGGGGACGGAGGCCATCCCGTGTGGGCGCTAGTTCTGAGAGGACGGCCTTGTCGTCAGTGCGTGACCTCGCTCGCCGACGACGAATGCATCAACGATGCACGTCCTTTTCTTCCCTGGTAGATCTATGACCACCGATGAGGAGGGAGAGAGGGGCCGTCTTTTTTAGATCTGGAGAGAGGGTGGTAGTGTGAGAAGCAAGTGGGCAGCCCTTGGCAAGAAAGCGCTGAAGCTCCAGCCTATATATCTTTTTTATACTACTAGTACTCGAGGTGGAGTAGTGGTAGAGTAGTTTATATTTTCCCTGCGTACAGTACCAGTTAGTCGTGCTTCAAAACTGAATGGCAAGCCATTAAAAAAATAAAGGTCGATAACTAATGCGGCACCTCAGGCCAACGCGGCTAGATCGCATTTTGCACGAGAAATTACACACCATGTTTCATTGACATGTGGTCCCGTTTCAACATATCAGTGAGACGATGGCGAGTAGTAGGAGTATTTCCGAACGGACATGTAGGCCGGGGCGCCTCTTCCTGAACCGTGGCAAACTGGCAACCGTCCACCGACTCTTCGCCTTTCCCTCTCGATTTGGAACTGTTGTCGCACGCTCTTCCTCTCCCTCCTCCATTTTCCTTTAGCCCTTTACCCTTTCTTCTGCGATTGTTCTATCGTCTTCTCCATGGAGGGAACAGGCCAGAAACGACCCTATTATTCTTGCCCCGATCTGAAAGATGACGTGGTGTAGGAACTCATTGATCGGTGCGACGTCATCACCTCGGCTAGCATGGCAGGTTCGTTCAAGCCCATTCTCGACTCAACTAATAACATCATTACAAGGAACCCAAGAGTCAAGGAGCGGTTTGATCTCCCATATCTTCTTCGCCTGACCCTGATGACTGGCGCTGGCACGACAGAGGCCACGCCCTGTGCAAGTTGATACCGCTTGAGGGAAAGTCTTGGGCAGGCGCAAATGGAGATTGGGTTGTTTACATTGGGTCCAACTACGAGTGGGAACTTGTGAATGTGTACACTTGTGACCAGGTTCCACTTCCAAAAATCTCAGCAGACTGCCCAGAGGTTGAGCACACCGGTATTGTACGCACATTCAAATACGATCATGGTGACTGTCTTCTACAAAAGATAGCAATTTGTCGAGTTCCCAACCGCTCTTGGAATTACAACAACTATGAAGTTGTTGCTATCTTCGACAAGCTTGTTGCTGTCCTTGGTGGTTTGACTTGATGGATATTGCTGAAAAATCAGTTTCTGTACACGGATGAGTACTGTGATGCAATTCAATATGAGGGCCTTGTGTTTGCTGCCACCACTCGTGGCACTGTTTTTGCATGGAATCCTCGTACTTTCGGTACGTTTGTCTTCCACCGTAATTATAATTGTTTCATCCACATGCATGCGGGTTAGCAAGTTTCCCTTTACTAATTAACCTTCTTCTTGTGTTTCCAAGGTCCTGTGAACATTCCACCACCCATACTTGAAAAATTTTATAACCAAGGGGGAGATGACGATGGTGATGATCACGAGCATGAGGACAAGCAGCGCCCATATACTTTGTGGCGCCTGGCAGCTAACTCCGATGGATCACCTCTTCTTGTGTGTATACAGCCCACTGATGATGTTACTGCTAAGGAAGTAGGTGTAGTCCCCCATGGTCGCACTCTCCGGACCTATTCCAACACCCGTTGCATGGTATTCGGGATGGATACTAGTGTGATAGCGCCAACTCGTTCTCCCTGGTACAGAATTGATAGTGTTGGAGAAAACTCGCTCTTCCTTGGACAAAACTATCCAATGATGGTGAAAGGCGATCCAACTGCTATTGACATAACGTTACTACCATTTATGAGAAGCAACTGTGTCTATACCTCGGACATTTGGGTGGTTCCCTACCCTGGTACTGATGTAGTAGGCTGCTTCAGCCTGGATGATCAGTCCTGCATTGGTCTCCAGATTGACAATGGATGGCCCGTCCCAGAGAATCACTTGTGGTTCAAACCAAGCATTTCCAATGCCGAGGAATGGTTGAGTTGAAGTTCATTTCATTGCTTGTTATTTGTTGTGTGGTGAAAAGTTTAGTATTTATAATGTATCCTCATTGTCGATGTGGGTTGATGACCTGTTGTATGTAATAAAATGATATGCTTGTGATAAACTTACTAAATTTATGAATGGCTTTCGAGTCGCTTCTCTGAGTGAGTGGTGCGACGAGGCAAAAAAATATTTTCTGAATACATAATTGTACGTGCATTGCAACAGGTTATCGGATGAGGCCAATCAACAATAGTAGTACTAGTACACTATTTGTACTAGCTTCACGTGCTTCGCATGTCGGGGGGGTGTTTTTACTATAGCCATATGTTAATGTGTTTGGTGTACGTAACCAGCACCTCGAATCCTCGATACTAGTACTATATAGTAGGAGTAAGTAGTAGGAGTAGTAGGGTGGCATGGGCCAGAACAAGCATTCACGTCCAGGAGTATGGCACACGCCACCACCACGACATCCATCTGACACCAGATTATTTCTTAGAGTCCGTCCTAGAGCAATCTCTTCAACTTCGTCGTTTCTCTAACTTCAGCCATCGCGCGGCAGGCGAGGTGGGGGTTTTCCGATAGTCGGTTTCCTTAACTGCGGTCCCACTTGTAAGGCCAACTCCAACGCACGACCCCAAACGGACCTCCGTTTTGCATGAACTCCAACGATAATTTTGACTAGAAAAGCAAGACCAAAAGAAATCAGAACCACAAGAATACATTTTACTACTCCTGTAAGTTGGATTAGTGCCTTCTCGATCCATTCATTGTTGATCTGCGGAGGCTCGATCTTGCGTTCTTCTTTCTTCTTCGAGTGTAAAGAAGTAGACGTTACTTCCTCGCATCTAGTCTCATGTCTAGCCTTATTCTAGTAGGAGTATCAACAAGTGCACTAATATCATCTTTAGCCTCTGTGCCAGCTAAAAGTGATAGAACATCTACTAAATTGCGCTCTATCAATATATGGATGTACTCTTCTTCCCAATATGAAAACTTGCATCCATTCTACTCCCTCCGTTGCACAATACATGCCTTCTATTTGTCAAAATATATATGTATCTAGACATGTTTTAGTATATAGGTACATCCATTTTTGGACAAATGGAAGTCAAGTATTTTGGAACGGAGGGAGTACACAATAAATTTTCTAAGTTAGCACAACTAGTCTAATCCGAGAGCACAACCAAATATTTGGTCGGGTTCTTCCTCCTTTTGCCGACACGTGGGACATCCAGCATCCAGGTCGTGTCATGAAATAAAATAGAGTGGTAGTTGAAGCCACGAGATGTGCACCTTGGGTTAAACTGTAAATAGAATCTTACTACTCTTGAGTAACTCCAAAAGCGGCCACCGAAGATCTTTATTGGATTTGTTTTTCATCACCAGCATGTCGAGGTGAAAGATGTGTAGGTTTAGTGGGTCCGCTTGCGTTTTCACTGACATGTGGGACCACATCTGAGCAAACAGACGATGGGCTCCGCGCGTCCGCTGGCTGGCTGAGAAGAGAGATAGAGGAGGGTTGAGCACAGACTGTAGGAAATTTGTTCTACGTACCTCGATATAGGCTCGATATAGTGGGGTGGCATGGGCCATAATTAGCATTCACGTCTAGCAGCACGGCACACGCCACCCACACGAGTCCCATCCGACACCAATTTTCTTGGATTCCATGCTACAGCCATCTCTTCTCCCTCCTGTTTTCTCAGCCATCGCGCGATGGGCGGGGTGGGGGTTTATCGATAGTCGGTTTGCTCAACTGCGGTCCCACTTGTAAATGGGAATGCAACACCGCACGCGTTCCCGCTTGAGCAGCGTGCCGGACCAACCGTTTGGGGGTGCGACGCGAACACGATAGGCTTTTACTTTTGAACTCGTAACTTGTAAAATTTGGTTCTTCTCCATGGCGTGACCGATAGATAGAAAGTAATGATTTTGCCTAGAGTAATGAGAAGTTAGGTTCTGGCACCGTTCATGCATGGAGTACGTACGAAAATTATGAAGTTCATGTGAAAGGTAAGATAATTACTGTTGTATCATATACTACTACATGGATTTGATGGAAAGATAAAAATACATACAGATCCATCAACGACATCCTCGTGCCCTAGTGCGCCGTGTCCCCAACCGACGTGTGAGGAGCAGCGGCATTGGCGGCGAGCTCAATGTGCTTTTGAACAGTGCCGTCCAAGGTCGCCCTGCGGTCCAAGAAGGCCAGCGTCCTATCGTCCTCCTCTTGCATGTAGTAGTCCTTGTGGACAATTTGCACGTAGACATGGGTGATTATGTCGATGGTGTCTTGTTGTGCCAGGCGCTGCGTGGCGAGCGACCTCGAGCTGGATATTCTCCGGTGCAACGGCGGGCAGTCGCATGGCCACCAGTGCGTCGAAGAGGTTGTCACAATAGTGGTTGTTGAGGGTGGCGGGCATCATAGAGCCTGGGCGCGTCGGCTTGAGGCTTACATCAAAGTCGTCCGCGAGCTTCTTGACGACGGTGAACTTGTCGAGGAAACCGACGAGGACCTCGTCGAACAAGGAGACGAAGCTGTCGTCCAAGTGGCCCCTCGCCCTGGCGGCCTCAAGCAATACTACCTGGAGACGTTCCTCAGTGCCGGGCCGCAGCCAGCATCGTGGACCATCTGGCACAGCCTCCATGGGTCTAGCTTAGCTTCTAGTCAACTGATCTTGCGATTCGAGTGATCACTCTTGCCCTTGGTTAGCATGCGTAGGTGCGTAGGATTTCGTACTACTCCTCGGCCCTCTACTGCACCTGCCTTTGGCTGTAAGATAGGTGGGCCAGCCACCCCCTGGTCCAACGTGTCATTCACCCAAAGGCAATTGTCGTAAGTCAATGAAGCTGCGTCCCCCTCCGTGCCGGTATAGTATAGTCAGTCATCTCACCGGACCTCTAGTTGGGGCCAAACGAGAGAAGTTTGATGTTTACTGGTTTGTTGGTCCCCTTTGCATTTTGCGCCAAGTTTTGACCTTTGATTTAACTAATAAAATGTTAATGCATGTAAACAAAAATGTTGTGTAAGTCACCTTACGAAAACCAAATAATCCCAAAACACTTAGGCACGGTGCATTAACTCCCTCTTGTTTCTTATTTCGTGACATATCAACCAATGAGAGATGTGGGTCGTGCATGCTTTCAATGACTTGAGACTACCAAACATGACATGCAATGTTTAATTCATTGCATGTAATCCTATTAGTACTCTAGTTAGCAAAAAAACAATAAGTTCTCTCACCGATAGGAATAAAACACCATGTATTTATTTACAGAGGGAGTAGTACATTTTTGTGACATGCATTACTAGATATTGCTAGTCAAATACTAAAATCCAGATGGACGTGGTAGTACTCCTAAATCCAGACGGTGGTGCTACTAGTACTAGTAGTAGTACTACCAATGTAGTAGTAGGAGTACTAGCACTGTACTACCCGTTGGTCAAATTATTACGTGCTCCTCCTCACAATGAAGTGACAAGACCCTGTGCCGGAGATGACACCTGAGTATAGGCGCCGTGTTTGGCATACCATAGTCAGCCTCACCGTGTGCAGTCACTATCATCATGGCTGTAGAGCTAGCCTGCTTACAACTAGCTCTGTTCGACATAACTTCTCGTGCGTAGATGCCCGTGCATTGCACGGAACACCAAGATTGGGGGTGGATGGCTCCGGCAGCGGCCATTGCACTAGATTTTTCCATGGCCTTCTAGATGTGGTGGGGAGGAGATAAGGCTGATTGTGAGAGACAAGGAGTTGTTTGTAAATAGGGAACAAGTGCGGGCATATTTTTGCAAAAATGGAGAAGCTTGGTTTGTATGCGTCAGATCTAGACCCGACGGCTATTGGTGAAAGATGGGAGGCACAACATCATCACCAACTCAGGACCTGTTTGATTCGCAGGATTTTGAAAACGCAGGAATAGGACACGACAATATTACAAGTTTCAAACTGATATTACAAATGTTAGGAGTAATGCTGCACCTACGAAGAGGGAATTACTAGGAAGTTTACGTAAGAACTTTCGTTACTTTAGGTGGATGCAGCATTATCGTACAAACTAAAATCTACCTCCCTGACAAGTCACTAATGGGCAAATAATTTTTTGAGTCTCTGGCCACTTGATGTTTTAAAAACAAATTCAGCTTCTGTGGAGACTTTGTCATTTAGGCTTAGACGCTTGCGGTGATCAGCACGCCATTCATTGTTGCGCCAGAGAACGCCAAACCTCATTACCTTGAGCACACTTGCCTCCAGAACAAAGAACCTGGCCAATTTAATCTCAGATGTGCTTCCTTGGTTGTCGATCAAATCAATTTCTATAAGATGGAGATCAAGGCATTCGATGAGATTGTTATAGTGAAGCACATTTTTCACTTTTGGGTCTTTTTTTATCTGCAGAAGAAGAGAACATATTAGAGCAGCTGGCTGCATAAGATTGTTGTGTCATCAAGAGGTACCAATATCATTCACTCATACGATAGGGTTGGCTGGCTAGTGATATTTTTTCACTCTCTCTCTCTCTCTCTCTCTCTCTCTCTCTCTCTCTCTCTCTCGGTTTCCTCTCATTTAACTAGGAGCACGTGAAGAGCTTGGGCCTTTGTTGCCTTCCACTATGTGGCCGATGCCATATTTCGCAAAAGTATGCCACATAATACGCATCGATGTCAAATCAAAAGATTTTGGCACTGCTCTCGCGATGTGAGAGAGTTGGCACCGCTGTGCACACAGACCCACATGTATAAACAAATCAATCAAACCAACTACACAGCCTCTCACTCTCCCAAACAAGTGTTTTTTATTGCCTCAGTCCTCTCTCTCCCACACAGTGTTTTTTCATTGTGTGAGTTAATTTGACATCGGAGCAAAGTAGGTGATCCAGATTGGGGCACCAGGTGAGCAATGGAGGGGCATCGATGCCAAATGCATCACAAGTGAATTTGGCACATGTTTTGGCCTACATAGCCCACTTCTGTACTCCCTCCGTCCCAAAATTCTTGTCTTAAATCTGTCTTAATACGGATGTATCTAGTTACATTTTAGTGTTAGATACATCCATATCTAAACAAATGTAAGACAAGAATTTTGGGACAGAGGGAATACTACCTCGTATTTATTATAAAATTTTGACCATAGATTTACCTAAGAAAATGCCAATGCATGTCACTAAAAATTACAACACTTGAAATTATGTTCAAATACGAATCCAACGATATAGTTCTTAGTGACATGCATTAACATTTTGTCAGTTAAATCTATGGTCAAATTTTGATACTACAAAATTGGAAGAGTAAACCAGGACGGAGGTAGTACTTGCTCTTAGGGTAACCATAGAGTTACTGGAGTAGTCTAAGTTACTTTCCACTATGACTAGCCTAGGCTACTATAGTAGCACAGCATAAAAACGATGCAGGTGATCACGTGAGAAAAAAATACTAAAAACATTTCTTTCGGTGCAGTGTGTAGATCCAGTTTTGAACACTACACTTGTCATCGTAATTTGGGAAAATTACGAAAAAATTGAGCTACGTTGTCATTACCGTTTACTTATAGGAAATAAATTTCACCTCGATGAGTAGCTTCTCCGTGCACGGAAAGCATGTAAGGAATCCAACAACTTGATCCAGATTGGGGCCGATAGATTTTAGTGCTAAGATCTTCACTATGCGCATGGACTGGGTCAAGCTTGTGGGAATCATTTTCTGGAAGACGATCGTAAATACATCAAGAAGAAATTGAAAAATGTGAATTTCAAGAGGACGGAGAAGAAGATGAGTGATGTACTTGAACGATTACGGATCCAATATAGAGTTCGGAGAATTTGGCAGACGAGTACACCAATGCTGTCAATTTCGGCGCGTCAATGACCCTGATTTTTGTTGGACCTTCTAGATCCGATACAAGCAATCTCTCAAGGAAAGGCGCATTCTCAATGACCATAACATGGAACAGCTGGAGTGATCTCTTCCCAATTGATGTCTTGTTGCGGGGCCAGCAAGACACATAAATCCATCGGAGATTCGTCGAGGCGGTGTGGAGGCTAATGAACCCGTGGATCTGCTCAAGACGAAGGTATTCGAGCGCAGTACAGCTGCGGAGCAGGTGCTCCATAGCCTTCTTCGAGATGACAACGTCGAAGATGTCGAGCTGCTTGCATTGAGGGAGAAGAAGGGCGGGCGCAGCATTAATCTGGGTAAGATAGCAGGAGCTGAAGCTGGCACGGCGCAGTGTTGGTGTGAGGCGGAGCACGGACGGCGGCAGAGAGTGACATCGTCCAGCTTCAAAGCCAAGCTCCTCAAGCTGATCGAGGGCGGGGGATAAGAACCACTCGTCGAACTTGGCTTAGACCTTGCAGTTGGTACTGAACATGCGGATGTCAAGGCGTCTGGCTGGCCCAAGGTGCGATGAAAGGATCTTGGAGACTGCATCCATGCATTTGCAATCCCCATCGCAGAGGCAACTGTCGACAGTGAGGTTGAGGGGGACGCAGCGCAAGAGGAGGGCGGTCTGCAGGGCAGATTTGGTGAGGAGGAGGCCGATGATGACGAGCAGCATGTCATCGGGGAGGCTACTGATGAAGTCCAGGCTCGCCGGATGCGGTTTTGGCTCGAGCCGCCTCCGCTTGTTGGATGCCCCGCCGTCCATCTCAACCGGCGGCGACGATGATGTACACGTGTGCTGGTGTGTGTGGGTTGTGCTGGGTGTGCACGAGTGCGTCCTTCTGTGCATGCCGCCGCGCAGTGGTGAATTATGTGTGAGTGCGTCCTTCGCGCGCAAGAAGTTTGTCCTCAATGCGCCCTCAATTTACTAGCGTGCGGGGTGCTACCCCGAGTGGTTTCAACTTTGTTTACTTCACCGCGTGTCATATGGGCCTCTAGTTTACTTATTTTCACCCACTGCCACATGGGCCAGTACACGAAGATACAGAGCACGAGATGACAAGGCAGCATGTGGATTGGTTGACCGGTCAACTAAACAATATACGGAGCTATACGCTGACAAAGTGAGCATATAATCCGTCAATATAGAGAGTTCGAGTGAGAGGGGAGGCCCGTGAGAGATAGCAGAGAGAGAGAAAGAGCTACTCCCTCCATTCGATAATGTAGTTCCAACATTTTTTTTAAGTCAAACTTTTGAAACTTTGACCAAGTTTATAAAGAAATTACTTATATCTACAATACCAAAGATAAATGATAGTATGAAGTAAGTACATGTTGTGATGAATCTAATGATCGTTCTAGATGTAAATGTTTTTCTCCACATATACCTGGTCAAACTTTTCTGAGGTTTGACTTTTCAAAACATCCATATGCTTATGGACATGACAGAGTCCCTAACGAGAGAGAGAGGGAGAGAGAGAGAGAGAGAAAAGTGTGTGTGCATGTGTGAAAGAGACATGGACAATACACGATAAAAGTAGAGAAAAAGCATGTGTGTCTTATGCAAACATATCACACATGCATCTTGAGACAACAGAGGTAAGGTGAGGGGATAGTGTTGGGGATATAACTACTGAGTGTAAACCGCCCAGGAGGGGTTGGTTCACTCTCAACTATAGTGAAGCCCACGAAAACCTTAAGATGGCATTTTACTATAAAGCTTAGAGGCCCGGAGCCCAAAGGCGGATTAGGGCCCATAGTGGTAAACCACCATAGTCATGTAACTTGTGTTGTAAGATGAGGAAGGGAGAGACCGAGCCAAACACTTGTATGAGTCGGCCTCGGGACTCTGTAAACCGGCCGGGCGTCAACCCGTGTATATAAGGGGACGACCCGGCGGCGGTTCAAGGACAAGAAACAACAACTCGATAGCCAGGCATAGCTTGTTTAGCTCCGTGGTTAGCGAGACCCCAATAATCCCATCACAACTAGACGTAGGCCTTTACCTTCATCGAAGGGGCCGAACTAGTATAAAATCCCTCGTGTCCTTTGTCCGGTTTAACCCCTTTAATCTAACCCGTCGCGATGGCTCCACGACTAAGTCCTTACATGAGGACATCTGACGTGATATTTCCACGACAGTTGGCGCCCACCGTGGGGCTATCGCACGATGGTTTTGAGTTCTTGAAGGGCAGCTTTGAAGGACTCAAAGGATACGCTGTGGCCCGGATGACCAAGAGTCGTTGCGGCAAGCTCTACATCAATGATGCAGGCTGGGGCCCCGAGGCCGGCTCAATCGAGTACGGGTACCGGGTCCCCTTCGGCGGAATTCACGTCTTCATCGGCAAGATCGGCGAACCGGGCCCTGAGCCGGACACCTGCACAGACCTCATCGAAATGGCTCAGCGTGCGTTCGTGGGATGTGTCCACGGGATCGGATCTGAACCGGTGTCTGAGGGTGAGACAGTCGCTTATTCCGACGGTGAATCATCTGTTGGTGAAACCGAATCCCTGTACCAAGTTCAGGATGGCGTGTTTGAAGGGTATTCCGATGGCACCAGTATTCCAGAATTTCTTGAACCGCCGAACCACGTTGGAATCTTCATGGCCGGAACACAACCAACCTTGCAAAACTCTACTGCAGTGGCGTCTGGACCAGTAGCAGGGACAGGAGGCTCCGTGCGCCGGCCGGCTCAAGTTCTCTCTAGTTTGATGGATGCCTGGGCGACCTTGTTGACCACGACAGTTTCACCAGCGATGCAGGATCAGCACAATGCGGATATTGCAAGTCTAAAAGATCAGATAACGCAAGCCAAGGCAGACTTAGCGGCTGAGGAAACCATGATGGCTGAGGAACGGGCCGCCTTAGATGCCCAGGCGCAGAGGATTTGAGCCGAGAATTATCGACTTTTGATGGATCAGAACACTTCAAATCAAGTATTCCGGAGGAGACATCAATCTCGCTTGCCGGCGGATTACAATGCGATGAATCTCTTTGATACGCCGGGAGCAGGGACTAGCAACCCGGCGGCAGTGAACTGGACCATGGTACCAAAGACCGGAGCACCGGATCAACCTTAGGTGATGGGTCCACCTCAGCGTACGGAAAACCTGCCGTGGTATACCACACCACCGCCGGGTCACTTCTCTACCCTATTGGATAATATGATAGCAGCAGTATCCCGGTTGGCCGCTATTCCAATAGAAGGTGAATCGCCGGCAGCGGTTGAGACACGGCAGGCTAGGGATCTTCTTCAAACAGCTTTGACACAGCAGCAAGCTTACTCGTATAGCAGAGACAGTGTTCACTCAACTCCACGACCGAGCAAAAGCTATAGCAGGCATATAGATGAACCAGAAGTGTCCAGCAGTGTGCGGCGCCGCATTGTCCCTCAAGGGCCTAATCCGGCGCGTTGTGATATGAACACTCAGAACGTGGTGGATAATGGCAGAGCACGAAGGGAAGCCGATTTAGCCACACAACATATGGGTCGATACCAACCCGCCCCGGTTCAGCCAGCAGTGTCAGTGGACCGAGGCACCGGACTTGCTTTCAGTTCATGGGGAGTGTCATGTCTTATTCCGGCTCTCCGTAATGTGTGATTGCCTAAGGATTTTAAGGGCCCACGTAAGGTGCCGAATTACACCGCTGATCAGCCACCCGAGGCGTGGGTGGAAAGTTATGAGATGGCAATGGATATGTTGGATGTTGATGAAGCGGCTTGTGCAAAGTACTTCACGATGATGTTGGAGGGAACAGCCCGTACTTGGTTGAAAATCTTACCAGCTAACTCCGTCGAGTCATGGGACCAGTTGAAGGCCCGGTTTATAGCCAATTTCAAGGACACATGTAAGCAGCCTATGTCCATTGTGGATCTCGACGCCTGTGTGCAAGGAGAGAACGAGTCAACAACTCATTGGGTGCGCCGGGTTTCAGAAGTCTTGCATTCATCGGACCGTATTAATGTTGGCTCGGCAATCATCACCTTGGAGCGTAATTGCCGGTTTAAGTCACTGAAGATGAAGTTGGGATGGCTCAAGCGCCACTGCAATGACATGGGCACCCTTATGGCTGCCTTGGTCAAGTATGCTGATTCTGATAATACCAAGGATCCCGATTCTGATGAGGAGAAACCGGAGAAGGGAAAGAAGAACGGCGGTGCAAAGGGACAGCAGCACAACCAAGGAGGCCATGGGAATAACGGTAAGCGTAAAGCGGATTTAGATTTTGTAGCTAATGCTAATGTGCAGCATCATAAGGGTAAACCGCCCCAGCGCGGCGGCAGAATGAATCTGGAGCGTTTGTTGAATCAGCCCTGCCCAAAGCATGGGACCAAGGAGGTTCCTACAACGCATCTTTGGAAAGATTGTCACATTATGAAGGAGTTCAAAAGCTCTGATCTTTTCTGGTATGATCAGGGTCCATCGGGCGGTTCAGGCCCAGGTTTTCATGGTGGCGGCGGTTCATACTCTGGATTTCAGAATAATCAGGGCAACCAGAACAACCAAGGTGGTAATAACCAGCAGAGTAATCAAGGAAATCAGCAACACTCGGGTTACCAGAGTCACCCAAAGCAATTGAATGGTGGGCAGTATCACGTGTTCACCACTAGTTTGTGTAAGCGTGACCAGAAGCTTCACAAGAGGGCTGTTAATGCTGTTGAACCGGCAGTACCACGTTATCTGCGGTGGTCCGAACAACCTATTGTATGGAGCAGGGAGGATCATCCGCCCCGGGTTGACAACCCGGGTCACCTGGCTTTGGTGGTGGCACCTTAGGTGGGAGATTATAAGTTCACCAAGGTACTCATGGATGGAGGAAGCAGTATTAACATTCTGTATTATGAGACCTTTCGTCGCATGGGGTTGACAGACAAGAGTCTTAAACCGTCTGACACTGTTTTCCATGGTGTGGTACCAGGTAAATCGGCATATCCTGTTGGTAAGATTGCTTTGGAAGTTGTGTTTGGTGATGAACATGATTCCCGGTCTGAGACATTGACCTTTGAAGTGGTGAGGATCTAGAGCCCATACCACGCACTGTTTGGGCGACCGGCTTATGCAAAGTTCATGGCGAGGCCTTGTTATATTTACTTGCAGCTCAAGATGCCCGGTCATAAAGGGACCATTACGGTTCACGGAAGTCGTAAAATCGCTTTGGATTGCGAGGAAGGTGATGCGGCCTATGCTGAGTCGGTTTGTGCTACAGAGGAGCTGAAGTTTTATAAGGAAAATGTTGATCCAGCAGACATGATTGATGACTTCTATGTTAAACTGGTATCTTTGATCTGGTATGGCTTTTCAGTCATCATATTAATGCGGTGTTTGTTAACCTAGCTTGGTTTTCAACTACAAGTTGACGGACCTTATTATCAAACCGGAGTTTATTAACCCGGCCTGGCTTTGACTACTCGTCGCCAGTTTTTGATCATCTGGTGTTCATCGTAACCCGGCATGACTTATTATACGCCATCAGTACATGGTGGAGGTTATACAAAATTCAAGATTTGGGTCTTCATCCTTATTACAATCAAAGTTGGTAAACAACTAAAGTGATATCACATCACAGGTATGAGTCATTTCACATTTCTTAAAGTTTGATTATCAATCAGGCTTTATCTTGGGTATTATGACCCGTCCAGCGGTAAATCGCCAGGACAAATTTTCTCTATGCAGGCTTCAGAGTCGCATTATCAAAGCATAAACAAACATTGCATGTATTATGGGGGTTCAACAAAAGTCGTACTTCAGCACAGCAAATCAAAGAGTTTTGCATAGTCTATTACAAGGCGCTTTGAGGCCCAAGATGCTGATTGATCTTACATAACAAAGTTTGTCAAAGAAACACCGATGCCAGATTAAGATTCATCACCAAGACGGCGTGAAGTTGAAGGATATTCAGGCGCCGGTTCACCCTCCTCCTCTCCACCCAGAGGCTAGAAGTCAAGGGTGGTCCAGTCAATCCGGGTTAGGGCCTGAAAGACAGCTTCTTCACTTATCAGATCGGACGGATCAACATCAGGGGCGTAAGTGTGCTTACGAATTGGCGGGATAAGACTATGCATTTCTGTCATAGACGTGTCAACTCGATGGTTCCCTTCATCATAAAAGGACCGATGCACAGTCAAATTAGCCTATGCATCCAGTTGACTTGACAATGGACGCATCTCCTTTGTCAGAGCTTTAAGAGTTTCGTTTTCAAAGGCTGACCCGTCTGCTTGTTCATCCGGAAATCCCTTGGCAATATCAACTGGATCCAAGTCAGATATTCATGCTTTGGCTCGAGTCAGTGCCAGTAAGGCGCCGGCCCGAGCAGCAGATCGCTTCACCTCCTCAATCTGAGCCGGGGTCATGGATAATCTTGCTAGTGTGTCCTCGATCAATGTAGGTGTCGGTTTGTTGTATGAGGCAGTAGAGATAACCCGTTGTGCACCAGTATACAGTTGCTCAATTAGTGTATAAGCCGCTTTCAATTTTATCCGCATATCCGTTCCAAGATGAGCAATGCGAGGGCCTGTGGCGGTTTCAGAAATTCAAGTAAAACCAGCGGAGTTGATAGTACTACAGAGAAGGTGTGACACTCCAAAAAATTTTGTTGTTTTTGTTTTCAGCAAGAGCCTTGCTTGGTTTAAAGAAGGTCATTTAAACCCTTCTTCAAAAAACTCTCTTCTGAGTTTTCCTTCTCAAAAACTTTTCTTGGATTTAGTTTCTTCTAAAAAGAAAACCTTTTTGGTTTTGGGCTTTTCTTTGGTTTTGATCCATTCTTGTTTTACCATGCCTCTTGTGGTAAAATTCTCCCAAAACCCCTCCTTCCACTTTGGGACAACCCAAACATTCTGTCCCAACTAGTTAAATCCATTTTTGAATTTGATCTCATTTATTTCTTTTCCCAAAACAATGATGTCCAATATTTTGAGTCTAGGTAATTTGCAAAGCAAGTACTTTAATGCCTTTGAAGTTTGATCTCAACTCAACTCCTCTGGATAGTCCTTAGCACCCACAACCTAGAACCATCAAGATCCACTCTTCTCCTTTTCAAAATTTTCAAAATTCACCCTCGGCAAGTTTGGACCAGATTTGTCAAATTTGGTGAAATTCATATCCCCACTTCTCCAAAAATTCCACCAAAATTCAGGCAACCCCCAGTTGCAATGAGAGACCACTCCACCAAAAACCAGATCAAGGAAAAATCCCCACATGCCAAAATCATTCTGTCGAACACCTGGCCTGCACTGTTACTGTACACCTTCAGAAAATTCAGTAAGTTCAGTGTCGTTTCTTCGTCAGAGTTCAGTCACATGTCGACTGTGCGCCTGGCGCGTTGTGCACGTCCCTTCCTCCCTGTTCGGAGCACCGCACGCGCACTTGGCTCGTTCCTGGCATCGGTGGCACCCTGGCCCGCCTGCGCCGGCCTCTTCCGCGGCGGCAGAACCTCCCGTGGCAGCCGACAGGGGGCATCCTGCGGCATAACGCTGTTCGGCACCGTCCAAGCCACCTGAGGGCTCCGCGTGGCCGTCTCCCCTGCCAACGCACGCATGCAGCACCGTCGCCGTGGCCTGGCACGCTCAGGGCGCGCTCTCTGCCGCTGACGTGTCGTACGGCCGTTCCGTCGGGGACAGGCCGTAACTGCCCTTGCCATGCAGAGTTAGACACTGGAATGGAACCAGTGATCCGTCTAGACGATGCTCAAGCCTCTAAACCAACCCTCCAGCCACAGCGCCGCCGTAATCACTCGCCGGACTTATCCCGTTCACGGCAACCGCCTCGGGTCGGCTATAAATAGCGCCTCCGACCTCGCTCTCGACCCCGCACATCTCCACCACCTCACTAGACCCCGCCTAGCCACTGGAAGAGCCCCGAGGGGCCCTTCTTCCTCCACTCCGGCCACCTCCGTCCGCCTCGGGCTCCGGCAGCGTTCTCTCCGGTGAGAACTCCTCCACCGCCCTAGACTTACCCGTAGCCTCATGACACTTCTAGGAGACTAACCCCCACTCCAATTTGACCCCCGCAGCTCTCTCCGGCGAGGTCCACGAATACCCGAATCACCGTCTGCCGGAGCAAGGGACACCGTCGACACAGTGCTCGCCGGCGACCACCACCACCACCCACCGACGCGGAAGGACATACTGAACACGGAGGTACCACCCGATCCCCTTGCCTCGCCGTGGATCGCCGTCGGCGACCACCGCAGCTCTCGGGTGCCGACGAGCCCCGTCTCCCTCGTTTGAATATTAAACCTGACGGGTGGGACCCGCTTGTCAGTCTCTCATTCTCTTTTTTTTTAAACGAATCGTTTTTTGGACTTTTCTGCAGAACCCCTTGAGAGTTTTCTGTTTCATTACCGAAAGGTCCCTGAATCAAAACCCTTATAACTTTTAAATAGAAAAGGATTTTTGTTTGATTCTTTTTCTGTTCTCTTCAAAATTTTGTCTAGTTTTTAATAAGATTTATTTGAGATTGTTTGTGGAATACTTTTGTTCACCTCGCGGTATTTATGTTACGTGCGTATTTTCTTATACCGTAGATACCGGAGGAGGTGATGGAGCTGCGAACTTCACCCAGTTAGACTCCGACTACTCCGAACCAGGCAAGCATGTTTGAACTCTTGATATGATGAGTGTTTGTTGCATGTTTGCATTTAGGAGTTTTATGGCATGTTTATGAACATTTCCTTGAATGTTATATTTCATGCACAGAAGTGGAAAGTAAGTTTCGGAAAGCCATATGTTGTTGGATACATATTTGCATTGCCATGTGATGGCATGAGGATGGGTAAGATGGCAGTGTTGTGGCATGCCAGTCTTATGCCAGTCTATTTGACTTCAGTGTCATCGTGAATCAAATCACATTCCCATTCATTTCCTTTCCTATGCTGCCACATGTTTTCCCGCAAGGAATATGGCTTAGTAAGTTGCAAACCGTTTTCCTGGTACACACCAAATAGAGAGGCCGGGATGAGGGTTCCATGGCCCTGGATTAAAGCCCGTCATCCGGTCAGGGGGCATGGGTGTTTCTGGTTGGGACCGAGAGGGGGGCACCCCTTAGAGCGCGCGTATAGAAATTTGATCCCATGCTATTCGAGGTTGTGACCTCCACGTCTCAAAAAAATTCTTGGATGTTGTCTAGGGTGATTCCTGGCATCGTGAGGTCGAATGGGTGTGTACTGGTTAAATGTGTTTCTACCGAAATACCATAAACGGAACTAGTCCTTCGTGGCTACGGAAATCCGTTGGCTGTGGTCAGTTAGTACAAACTCTGCAGAGTCATAAATCCTTTAAATCATCTTGTACATGTCCAAGTACTGTGTTCATCTTATCGTCAGATATTAGCCTCAGTGACAAAACCCGGTGGACTACATGAGTTTTATATCCAGTTAAAAGTTTATTCTTGTGGACGGACTAACCCGTTATTTACTTTGATATAAGCACTTTCTGTGATGTCGCTCAGACGTCCGACTGTGGCATACTTGTTATTTACATTTGATATAAGCCCGTTCTATGTTGTCGCTCAGACATCCGACTGTGGCATTTCTTTCACAAGCTCTTTCTGTGATGTCGCTCAGACGTCCGACTGTGGCATTTCTTTTATAAGCCCTTTCTATGATGTCGCTCAGACATCCGACTATGGCATTTCTTTTATAAGCCATTTCTGTGATGTCGCTCAGACGTCCGACTGTGGCATTTCATTTATAAGCCCTTTCTGTGATGTCGCTCAGACATTCGACTGTGGCATTTCTTTTACAAGCCCTTTCTGTGATGTCGCTCAGACGTCCGACTGTGGCATTTCTTTTATAAGCCCTTTATGTGGTGTCGCTGAGACGCCCGACTGTGGCATTCCTTTTATAAGCCCTTTATGTGGTGTCGCTTAGACGCTTGACTGCGGCATGAGCTTTATTTGTTTACCTTTCGAGGCGTCGCTCTAGACACCCGATCGGTTTTCAGTTATTTTGTTTTACTTATCAAGTCATGCAACAACTTTATTATTGGGATGAGCATCATTATTTTTGCTCAGGACGCATTCATGCATGCATTTGTTATATCTTTTGTTCGAACTGTCTTGCGAGTACTTTCAAAGTACTCACCTGGCTTGTTGATTTGGCCAGATGTTGATGAAGGCGATCTCATGGATGAAGAGTTCGATAGCGAGTCCGACGCCTAGAGGAGTCCCAGTCAGTCCCGTGCGATCCTGCATTTGGTCATTGTATTATATCCGCTTCCGCCACCCTAGAAATAAATCCATCGAGCCTCACCTCGACGCTCGATGAGCTACCAGTTAGGAGTCAAGTTATCCACCACCACTTTTTATCTCGAGCTAGTAGCATGTCACCACACCCCTGTGTCATAACCGCCCTTATGTAAGATATTGGCGAGTTTATAATAAATTGTTGAGCAGCCTCAGCTCAACCCTGTAATTTATTTAATGCTACTGGTCCTCTGTTTATCAAGTATTTGTCTACCAGTGAGGATAATTTTTCCTATACTGGGATCAAAAGATCGATTTTCTCAATAAGTATTTTATTGAAAACCGGTCGTGACAGACTTGGTACCAGAGCCAGGCTGACTGTAGGAAGCCACTAGGTGCGATCGCTAATCGGTTATTAGCATGATAGAGTTTATTCATGTTTTTACAAATGTAGTCATTTTTCTGACAGTCAGCATAAAATTTATGATCTGATCGCTCAGAATTTTTTCCTACTTTTGTAGATGGCTGGCAACGACTGTGAGTCACAAATGTTCGCCAACGTGCCTAAGGGGTTCGTCAAGCTCCTCTCCTTCATCGTTCAGGTCGCGATGGGGCCATCCATGCGCCCAGTCTTCACACTTTATCCACACAAGATCAACGACAGCCTGACCATGCACCAGGCCGCGGTGCAATTTAGGGGAGGGCGTGCTGAGATACGCCACTTCCGATTCTTGGGGAGAGCCATGCCTATAGAGAGGCATGCTATGCAGATGGCTGCCCGCGAGGCGACAACTCATCTTCGGGATGTCCTTCCTGCTATGAAGACCCGTCGCTACCGCTACCTTCCATGCCACGTGCCATACACCTGTCACTACTCATTCTCTTGCCCCAGAGGAGAGCGAGACGAGGCCTTTGAGATACTTGTCGAGTACCTCCAAGCCCTGGAGGCAGCCTTCGACAGCATGGTGGACGACCTCGTAGCTGCCCGCATGGACTCAGTCCATGGCTGTGCCGCCAACAGGAGGGAACTCCTGCACACCGCTCCACCGCTGACTTTTATCTCGTCCTCAGCTTCTCATTCACCTACCATTCTCGCCACTGCTCGTCGTCTGCCTACCACTGAGGAATTTAACCAAGCTATTGCACCCACTCCCGTTCGCTCTGCACCACTTATTGCACCCACTCCCATACGTGCTACTCCACCTATTCCACCCACTCATATTCGTGTTACTCCGCCTATGGCACCTGCTCCATCAGCTCAGCGCAGCGCTTCTCGTTTGGAACCTATTAGCGAGGAGGAGGTTGAGTCCCCAGCGTCACTGCGCCTCACTCTCGGCAGGCCAAGGGAGATCCTCACCATCTCCGACTGAGTACATTTAGACGCCATGCGATGTACCGACTTGTGTGATATATTTATATGTACATAGGTTATGAGAAGTAGTCTGTTTGCACATCATGTAGGATATGGAGAAGTGCACTAGTCTTAATAACATGTCAGGATTATGTACGCATATCCTGAGTGATATAATGTATAATTGTGCTTGCGTGAAAGATATGTAATAGTCCTCCGCGCGCAATCGTGTATTTTCAAAAAAAATCCTGGAGTTTTAAAAATTTCTTTATGTGTGATTTTATTGACTTTTGCGACTCTCTTTCTTTTCTTACGAGTTTCACAAAATATATCCCCAGAGTGAAAGATGTCTCGTCCGTGGACGCGCTCCATGCCAAATCAGCCCGAAGAAAATTATGGCACACCACCAAACCACAATTTCACTCAGGGACAGACATGTCAACAGGACAGTGAAACAGTATTTACCCAAGTGTGTCGTCTGTATGAACAGAGTCAGCAACAACACCAGGAAATGATGAACCAATTCATCAATATGGGAAATCATCGTGGTCAGTATCAGCAGCAATCCAAGTTATCTGAGTTACAGAAGACGCGTCCTCCAACATTTTCTCATACTGACAAGACTCTTGAGGCCGATGACTGGCTTCGAGACATGGAGAGAAAATTAATTATTGCATAGTGTTCAGACCGTGAAAAAGTATTGTATGCACCTCATTATCTCACCGGAACAGCTGCATCGTGGTGGGAAAACTTCCTGCACATGCACCCCAACGAAAATGAGATAACCTGGGAGGATTTCAAAGAAGGTTTTCGTGGGGCACACATTCCTATGAGTGTTATGAAAATCAAGAAGAGAGAATTTGATGACCTCAAGCAAAGGACCATGACAGTGGCAGAATACAACAGCCAATTCACTCTGCTATCTCGCTATGCCAATGAAGAGTGCATGACCGAGAGCAAGAAGATGGAAAAATTCTTGGAAGGCCTAGCACCCGCACTTAAATGCCAGCTGGTTGTGCATACCTTCCCAGATTTTAAAATACTGGTGGATAAGGCCATTACTCTGGAAAATGAGCGATGCATCTTGGAAGATTTCCGCAAACGCAAAAGGGACCAGTCTACTTTTGCTCGCAACCACAGAAGCAAGACGGAATTTCAGAAGGGTGGAACACACAAAACCCCGACGAATAATTCACGCCCAATCAAGAATTTCCATGCAAGAGACAAGGAGTTCACATATCGCCCAGGCGTTACTTGTTACGCTTGTGGAGAAGAAGGGCACTATGCCAAGCAGTGCCCCAAGCCAAGGAACTCAACCCCGAAGCCTAACAATGGTGGCAATAATTCAGCGCCAAAGCGAAACAATTTCAACCCCAATAACAACCACCGGAAGGGTCACCTGAACCACGTGACCAAAGAGGAAGCACAGAACACCCCAGATATCATACTCGGTACGTACCCTGTCAACACAATACCTGCCATGGTTTTGTTTGATTCTGGAGCTTCTCACTCATTCATTTCGAAGAATTTTGCTTTGCAAAATAATTTTTCGATGCTTCCCTTGGAAAAATCCATGATCATCAAGTCCCCTGGGATTAAGCAAGTGACCCAGAGTTACTGTCAAGGTGTGGTTATTGAATTTGAAGGATTGAAGTTTTACGCCAACCTTATTGTATTGGAAAGCAAAGGACTGGATGTCATCCTAGGGATGGATTGGTTAACCACCAACAAAGGTTTTATTGATTGCTTCAACCGGACCGTGATTCTCACACACCATCACAGGAAGACAATAAAAGTTTCAGCCAAAGAGAGACAAATACCTCGGCAACCGAGATTAAACAAGGTGGACGTTTCTGAGCTGAACATGGTTCCAGTAGTGTGTGAATTTCCAGACGTATTTCTAGAAGAACTACCAGGCATGCCACCGGACCGAGAGATAGAATTTAGCATTGAGCTAGCACCCAGAACCGCTCCCATTTACAAGAAACCATACAGAATGGCACCATCCGAATTGGTAGAATTGAAAAAGCAAATAAAAGAATTATTGGAGAAAGGATACATACGAGCCAGTTCCTCACCTTGGGGTTCTCCAATTTTATTTGCCAAGAAGAAGGACGGAACACTGAGATTGTGTATTGACTATCGGGCTCTTAACATGGTCACAATCAAGAACAAATACCCAATGCCCCGAATAAATGATTTATTTGATCAGCTCTCAGAGGCCAAAGTCTTCTCAAAAATTGACTTGAGATCGGGATACCACCAATTAAAAGTACGAATAGAAGATATTCCCAAGACAGCCTTCACTTCTAGATATGGACTGTATGAGTTCACAATAATGCCATTTGGGCTAACCAACGCCCCCGCATATTTTGTTCACCTCATGAACAAAGTATTTATGAAGTATATGGACAAGTTTGTTGTGGTATTCATCGATGATATTCTGATATACTCCAAAACACCAGAAGAGCACGCCGAGCATCTCAGGATTGTACTAGGAGAACTCAGGAAACATCAACTGTACACCAAATTTAGCAAATGTGAATTTTGGCTAAGACAGGTGGGTTTTCTGGGCCAGGTGCTAACCCAAGAAGGTATTGCAGTAGACCCGGAAAAGGTCAAGGCCGTACTTGGTTGGAAACCACCAGCTAGCGTAATGGACGTACGAAGTTTCTTGGGAATGGCAGGCTATTATCAGAGATTTATTGAAAGATTCTCCACCATAGCAAAGCCAATGACGCAGTTGCTCAAGAAAGACAAGAAGTTTGAATGGACGGAAGCATGTGAGAAAAGCTTCCAAGAGCTAAAAAGGAAATTAACAACGGCACCAGTATTAATTGTGCCAGACATAGACAAGAATTTTGAAGTATATTGTGACGCATCCCGGAAAGGCCTCGGATGCGTATTGATGCAAGAAGGCAAGGTAGTTGCGTATGTCTCCAGACAACTTCGCAAGCATAAGGAGAATTATCCCACTCATGACTTAGAATTGGCAGCGGTCATCCATGCACTCAAGGAATGGAGACACTTTCTACTTGGAAATCGTTGTGAAATATACACAGACCATAAGAGTCTTAAGTATATTTTCACACAGCCGGAACTTAATTTACGGCAACGACGCTGGTTGGAGTTGGTGAAGGATTATGATGTTGGAATCCACTATCATCCCGGAAAAGCAAATGTTGTGGAAGATGCCCTTAGTCGGAATCCCAGCACGGACAACGACAGTATGCCAAATTTGAGACCAGAATTTCAACAGGAATTTGCCAAACTCAATTTAATAATGGTCACCGAAGGCAGTGTGTCGAATTTGGAAATACAGCCTACCCTGATGGAAAGGATTAAGAAGGCTCAGCATGGACACCCCAGCATTGATGGCACAAAAAGGAAAGTGAGTTTGGGCAAGGCCTCAGAATTCAATGTAGATGAGCAAGGAGTATTGTGGTACGGAGAGAGACTTTGCGTACCAAATATCAAGGACCTCAAACAACAGATTCTGGCTGAAAGCCACACCGCTCCGTATTCAATCCATCCTGGAGGAACAAAAATGTACAAAGACCTTCAGGAAAAATTTTGGTGGCACGGTATGAAGAGAGACATAGCCACGTTCATTGCATGCTGTGACTCTTGTCAACGCATCAAGGCCGAGCACCAGAAACCAGCCGGGCTATTACAGCCAAACAAGATACCCGAGTGGAAGTGGGACGAGATTGGAATGGATTTCATTGTTGGACTACCATGGTCATGACACGGAAATAATGCCATATGGGTCATCACCGACAGATTAACTAAGGTAGCACACTTTATCCCGGTGAAGACAACTCACACCACTCAGAGACTGACCAGACTTTATCTTGCCCGTATCGTCTGCCTGCATGGAGTCCCAAAGACTATCATATCTGACAGAGGCACACAGTTCGTCTCTAGATTTTGGGATCACCTACAACAGGCATTGGGAACCCAACTAGCGTTCAGTACCGCATACCACCCCCAGACTGATGGGCAAACTGAACGCGTAAACCAAATTCTAGAAGACATGCTGAGAGCCTGTGTCCTCACCTACGGAACCAGTTGGGAAGAAAGCTTGCCATATGCAGAGTTCGCATACAACAACAGTTATCAAGCCAGCTTGCAAATGGCACCCTTTGAAGCTCTATATGGGAGAAGATGTCGTACCCCGCTAAACCGGTCAGAAACTGGGGACAGCCACATCTTCGGCCCAGATATGCTCAAAGAGGCCGAGGAGAAAGTTAAGATGATTAGAGATCGACTCAAGACAGCTCAAAGTCGGCAAAAGAGTTATTACGATTGAAAGCATCGGGAAATCAGTTTTGAACCCGGAGAGTTTGTATACCTAAGAGTTTCTCCTATGAGGGGTCTGCAACGATTCAGGGTTAAGGGAAAGCTAGCACCAAGATTCATTGGACCATTCCGTATAGTGGTTCGAAGAGGCACGATAGCCTACCAGCTAGACCTACCCGGGGATTTATCCGATATCCACAACGTGTTCCACATCTCACAGTTGAGGAAGTACGTGAGCAACCCAGAGAAGCAAGTATCACATGAAAATATTGACGTGCAACCAGACCTCACCTACCAGGAGCACCCAATAAAAATATTAGAAGAGTCTGAGAGGAGGACCCGACAGAAAACCATCAAGTTTTTCAGAGTTCAGTGGAGCAATCACACCGAGAATGAAGCAACTTGGGAGAGAGAGGATTTTCTTCGGACAGAGCACCCACACCTGTTTAAGGATCAGTTGAAATCTCGGGGACGAGATTTTTCCTAAGGGGGTAGGTGCTGTGACACTCCAAAATTTTTTGTTGTTTTTGTTTTCAGCAAGAGACTTGCTTGGTTTAAAGAAGGTCATTTAAACCCTTCTTAAAAAAACTCTCTTCTGAGTTTTCCTTCTCAAAATCTTTTCTTGGATTTAGTTTCTTCTAAAAAGAAAACCTTTTTGGTTTTGGGCTTTTCTTTGGTTTTGATCCATTCTTGTTTTACCATGCCTCTTGTGGTAAAATTCTCCCAAAACTCCTCCTTCCACTTTGGGACAACCCAAACATTCTGACCCAACTAGTTAAATCCATTTTTGGATTTTATCTCATTTATTTCTTTTCCCAAAACAATTATGTCCTTTATTTTGAGCCTAGGTAATTTGCAAAGTAAGTACCTTAATGCCTTTGAACTTTGATCTCAACTCAACTCCTCTGGATAGTCCTTAGTACCCACAACCTAGAACCATCAAGATCCACTCTTCTCCTTTTCAAAATTTTCAAAATTCACCCTCGGCAAGTTTGGACCAGATTTGTCAAATTTGGTGAAATTCATATCTCCACTTCTCCAAAAAATCCACCAAAATTCAGGCAACCCCCAGTTGCAATGAGAGACCACTCCACCAAAAACCAGCTCAAGGAAAAATCCCCACATGCCAAAATCATTCTGTCGAACACCTGGCCTGCACTGTTACTGTACACCTTCAGAAAATTCAGTAAGTTCAGTGTCGTTTCTTCGTCAGAGTTCAGTCACATGTCGACTATGCACCTGGCGCGTTGTGCACGGCCCCTCCTCCCTGTCCGGAGCACCGCACGCGCGCTTGGCTCGTTCCTGGCGTCGGTGGCACCCTGGCCCGCCTGCGCTGGCGTCTTCCGCGGCGGCAGAACCTCCCGTGGTGGCCGACAGGGGGCATCCTGCGGCATAACGCTGTTCGGCACCGCCCAAGCCACCTGAGGGCTTCGCGTGGCCGTCTCCCTTGCCAGCGCACGCATGCAGCACCGTCGCCGTGGCCTGGCACGCTCAGGGCGCGCTCTCTGCCGCCGATGTGCCGTACGGCCGTTCCGTCGGGGACAGGCCGTAACCGCCCCTGCCATGCTGAGTTAGACACTGGAATGGAACCAGTGCTCCGTCTAGACGATGCTCAAGCCTCTAAACCAACCGTCTAGCAACAGCACCGCCGTAATCGCTCGCCGGACTTATCCCGTTCACGGCAACTGCCTCGGGCCGGCTATAAATAGCGCCTCCGAGCTCGCTCTCAACCCCGCACATCTCCACCACCTCACCAGACCCCGCCTAGCCATTGGAAGAGCCTCGAGGGGACCTTCTTCCTCCACTCCGGCCACCTCCGCCTGCCTCGGGCTCCGGCAGCGTTCTCTCCGGTGAGAACTCCTCCACCGCCCTAGACTTACCAGTAGCCTCATGACACTTCTAGGAGACTAACCCCCACTCCAATTTGACCCCCGCAGCTCTCTCCGGCGAGGTCCACGACTACCCGAACCACTGGCCACTGGAGAAAGGGCCGCCATCGACACAGTGCTCATCGGCAACCACCACCACCACCCACCGACGCAGAAGGACGTACTGAACACGGAGGTACCACCCGATCCCCTTGCCTCGCCGTGGATCGCCGTCGGCGACCACCGCAGCTCTCGGGCGCCAACGAGCCCTGTCTCCCTCATTTGAATATTCAAACCTGACGGGTGGGACCCGCCTGTCAGTCTCTCATTCTCTTTTTTTTAAAACAAATCGTTTTCTGGACTTTTCTGCAGAACCCCCTGAGAGTTTTCTGTTTCATTACAGAAAGGTCCCTGAATCAAAACCCTTATAACTTTTAAACAGAAAAGGATTTTTGTTTGATTCTTTTTCTGTTCTCTTCAAAATTTTGTCTAGTTTTTTATCAGATTTATTTGAGATTTTTTATGGAATACTTTTGTGCACCTCGCGGTATTTATGTTACGTGCGTATTTTCTTATACCATAGATACCGGAGGAGGTGACGGAGCCGCGAACTTCACCCAGTTAGACTCCGACTACTCCCAACCAGGCAAGCATGTTTGAACTCTTGATATGATGAGTGTTTGTTGCATGTTTGCATTTAGGAGTTTTATGGCATGTTTATGAACATTTCCTTGAATGTTATATTTCATGCACAGAAGTGGAAAGTAAGTTTCAGAAAGCCATATGTTATTGGATACATATTTGCATGGCCATGTGATGGCATGAGGATGGGTAAGATGGCAGTGTTGTGGCATGCCAGTCTTATGCCAGTCTATTTGACTTCAGTGTCATCGTGAATCAGATCACATTCGCATTCATTTCCTTTCCTGTGCTGCCACATGTTTTCTCGCAAGGAATATGGCTTAGTAAGTTGCAAACCGTTTTCCTAGTACACACCAAATACAGAGGCCGGGATGAGGATTCCATGGCCCTGGATTAAAGCCCGTCATCCGGTCAGGGGGCATGGGTGTTTCCGGTTGGGACCGAGAGGGGGGCACCCCTTAGAGCGCACGTATAGAAATTTGATCCCATGCTATTCGAGGTTGTGACCTCCACGTCTCAAAAAATATCTTGGACGTTGTCTAGGGTGATTCCTGGCATCGTGAGGTGGAATGGGTGTGTACTGGTTAAATGTGTTTCTACCGAAATACAATAAACGGAACTAGTCATTCGTGGCTACAGAAATCCGTTGGCTGTGGTCAGTTAGTACAAACTCTGCAGAGTCACAAATCCTTTATACCATCTTGTACATGTCCAAGTACTGTGTTCATCTTATCGTCAGATATCAGCCTCAGTGACAAAACCCGGTGGACTACATGAGTTTTATATTCGGTTAAAAGTTTATTCTTGTGGATGGACTAACCCGTTATTTACTTTGATATAAGCCCTTTCTGTGATGTCGCTCAGACGTCCGACTGTGGCATACTTGTTATTTACATTTTGATATAAGCCCGTTCTGTGATGTCGCTCAGACATCCGACTGTGGCATTTCTTTCACAAGCCCTTTCTGTGATGTCGCTCAGACGTCCGACTGTGGCATTTCTTTTACAAGCCCTTTCTGTGATGTCGCTGAGACATCCGCCTGTGGCATTTCTTTTATAAGCCCTTTCTGTGATGTCGCTCAGACGTCCGACTGTGGCATTTCTTTTATAAGCCCTTTCTGTGATGTCCCTCAGACATTCAACTGTGGCATTTCTTTTATAAGCCCTTTATGTGGTGTCGCTGAGACGCCTGACTGTGGCATTCCTTTTATAAGCCCTTTATGTGGTGTCGCTTAGACGCCCGACTGCGGCATGAGCTTTATTTGTTTACCTTTCGAGGCGTCGCTCTAGACACCCGATCGGTTTTCAGTTATTTTGTTTTACTTATCAAGTCGTGCAACAACTTTATTATTGGGATGAGCATCATTATTTTTGCTCAGGACACATTCATGCATGCATTTGTTTATATCTTTTGTCCGAACTGTCTTGCGAGTACTTTCAAAGTACTCACCTGGCTTGTTGATTTGGCCAGATGTTGATGAAGGCGATCTCATGGATGAAGAGTTCGATAGCGAGTCCGACGCCTAGAGGAGTCCCAGTCAGTCCCGTGCGATCCTACATTTGGTCATTGTATTATATCCGCTTCCGCCACCCCAGAAATAAATCCATCGAGCCTCACCTCGACGCTCGATGAGCTGCCAGTTAGGAGTCAAGTTATCCACCACCACTTTTTATCTCGAGCTAGTAGCATGTCACCACACCCCTGTGTCATAACCACCCTTATGTAAGATATTGGCGAGTTTGTAATAAATTGTTGAGCAGCCTCAGCTCAACCCTGTAATATATTTAATGCTACTGGTCCTCTGTTTATCAAGTATTTGTCTACCAGTGAGGATAATTTTTCCTATACTGGGATCAAAAGATCGATTTTCTCAATAAGTATTTTATTGAAAAACCGGTCGTGACAGAAGGTGTTCTAAGATACTTACCAAACACGGCAGAAGTCATGGAATTCACTTAATGCTTCAGACCCATCAGTTCTTCTTCTACCGGTTTAAGGGCCGTTTCAGCATCTTCTGCCCGCTTCAATAACGCAGCCTTTTCAGTCTCCCAGTTGGTACGTTCGGTTCTAAAGCCCTCTTTAAGTTGCTCCATAGCGGCCAACGCACCTTTGAGCTCTTCTTTGGCTTTGGAGGTCTCTTCTTGCTGTAACTTAAGGATTTCTTGAAGATCGGCGGTTTGGGATTCTTTGGTCTTCATTTCAGCCTGCAAAGTCAGATAACACAACAGTTATATATCTCTTGAAGTCCCAAGCACATAACAAGTTATGCACTTGGCACTTGGGGGCTAATGTGGATTGCTTTTTACAGTGAATATTTTTCAAAGTCCCAAGGCTCAATCCAGGTATTAAGCTTGGCACTTGGGGGCTAATGCACATTTGATCATTCATAAGGAAAGGAAATTAAACAAAGACAGACAGTCCCGGTTTGTCTTCAAAAAGACAAACCGGCCCTTGGGGGCTACTACGTTGGAGTTCTTTATATCAAAGTCCCGGTTTATCTTCAGGAGATAAACCGTCCCTTGGGGGCTACAATGGAGAAGATATATAGAATATAATAAATTTCAAAGTGTTCATACCTCATAACGCTCCTTCATCGGGTTCACCAAATCGGCTTCAAGGTCACGGCTGGTATATAGGCGGTTCAAATAACCTGAATAAAGCTCTTCAGTGCTAAGGTTGATGAAGTTGGATAAATCCGTTTTCCCTTTCCCCTTCCCCATGGCAGCGGATTCCTCCTTGGTGGTATGTTTGGCCAAGATAACCGGATTACCAGGACTGGTGTGAGCTGTGCCAGTAATCACAACATCATCATCGTCATTTCTTGGTGGACTTGGCGGATTGCTGGTACCCCTAGCTGGACTTGGCGGGTTAGCAGCCGGGCTCGGTGGATTGGCAGCCGGGCTCGGAGGGGTAACATGAGGGCTTGACGGATCAGTGTGAGTTGCCAGGTCAGCTTCCGGTGGATTAGCTTCAGTGTTCTCGCCTTGTGGGATGGAATCATCCATGACATAGGTATTTCTACCGGTATGCTCAGCAGCCCTCTCCGGTTCAACCTCACCAAGGGGGGTATTAGTTTTAGCCTTCTTGCTCAGGCGGGCTTTGGCACTTTGGCAACACAATAAAGATTAGCATGGTAAACCGAACTATGAAGGAAAAACATGAAGAACAATACACTTACCCAGGGACGGTTTTAAGAGGAGGCAGCTAAGTGGTTGATGAACCGCCGGATGAATTGGAAGACGCCTGGTAGTCTGGATCAGACGGATTAAGTGGATATCTGAAGAAACCTTTCAAAGGATAAAGTTTTTCGGGAGAACAAGTAACCTCTGGACGACGTTTCCGGTTTGGCGTATCAGGTAAACCGGAAGAGGTGATTTGCTGGCCGCTGTGCCGGGTTGTGCGACGTTCTTCAGCTTGCTGTGTCTTCAAAGAAAATTTTGGATCCAGATAAGCAAGAGGGTGAGAGTATTTCACTTTCCGAACTGTACGGCGAAATCTTTGAACCGGCACAAGATCTGAATCAGAGGAAAGAGAGATTACCTCAACATGGTCTACACGACTGGCTGCCGCATCATCCTGGGAATAGTTATTGGCAATAAGGTGTATGAAAAAGGAACCAAGTGAATCAAGTTCTACCTCTGGATCTGATTCGTCAACATCTTCTGGCGGATCAGAAGATTCGGTGGTTTTCTTCTTGCCAACTTTCTTGGTGACTTTGGTCTTTGCACGAGCCCTGGCCGGTTTAGTCCGTTTCCAGAAAGAGTTGTTGGCCTGCAAAAATTAAAGGAAAGGAGCATTAGCACATTATTAAAGCACAGGCGAATCAGTGAGCATTAAGTTAAATTTACCGCTGGCGGTTTGTTGGTGGCGCAAAAAGGTGGCAACCCGGTCTGGCTGCAGGCGGAGATCGGTTCGTCAAGCATCTTCTTCACAGATTCAGTAACTTCAAGGTCTGTCATTACCACTTCGTGATACCATTGAGGGTCTTTGACATCTCCAGTGTATTCATGCATTAAACCGGGGCGGCGGCTTAAAGGCAGAATGCCCCAAGAAACCCAGCAGCGGACGAGATCAATTCCAGTCAAACCATTGACCATTAGAGCCCGGAGCTTGGCAAGTTGAGGTGCATAAACCTTCCGTTCTTGAGCAGTTAAGCGTGGAGGTAACGGGTGGAGGTTGCTAAGCCGGTGAGGGTGGTAACCCAGCAAGGGATTTTCTCCATCAGGGGCAGTATTCCGGCAGTAAAACCAAGTTTGGTTCCAATATTTAGGATGACTGTGGTGTTTTGCAGGAGGAAAATCCGCTTCTTTTCTCTTCTGGGTTGATACCCCACCAAGTTCCATGTTGGGGCCATCGCAGAACTCCGTGCGGCGGTTTAAATGGAAAAAATCCCGGAACAGCTCCACAGATGGTTCTTCTTGAAGTTAGACTTCACAAAATACTTGAAAGTTGCATATGTTGGACACGGAATTCGGTCCAATGTCTTGTGGATGGAGTTGAAAGCTCGCAAGAACATCCCGGAAGAATTTTGATCCGGGCGGGCTGAATCCCCGGTCTAAGTGTTGCATAAAAAAATAACCTCTCCAGCTTGAGGTTCAGGAGGGCAATCAGAGCCCAGAACTCGCCAATGAAGGACCCTTTTTGAGGCTAACGCGCCAGTGATGACATATCCGTCGATTTGTGTCTCGATGATCTTGGACGGAACCCAATTGTAGGAAGAGAATTGTTTGGTCATCGTGGAAAGGCAAACTGTGAAAGAAAAAGTGAAAGTCGGTTTATGATTGACGGTTTAAGTATACTACTTAGTGCTAAATCGGAAAATTGCTATTCAAGTCAAGTTGGCGGTTTAAGTGAGGGCTAATGGTGTATGGCGGATTGGTTATCAAAGGTTAAACCGCCCATAGGTAGAAGGGCCAGGGTTCAAAATCTACTAAGTGTTACAGAAAAGGTTTCACAGTATCACAGTACAATTTTGGATCTACCGTGGATAACTAAAGAAAATTTTCCTGAACCCTACAATGGCGCTAAGAGGAACAGAGAAGATCCAGAGACAGTCAGTCAGGAGCAGCAAGAAGCCGCGGGATGGTGGACTATCAAAATGAATCTAGCCGCGAAGCAAAGCTAGCAGACGCATATATATACCCTCAGTAAAAGGACTAAAGAGAAGGCTCCGGAAGAACTGAGGAACGGCGACGGACATGGATGAACTCGAAAACCCTAATGAAGATCTAGGGTTACAGGAAATGAACTTACCAGGGCCACTTGGCGGCGGAGGAGCGCGGCAAGGTCTCTGGAACAAATAGGGTGATGCAGCGGCCTTGGTCGGTGCAGGTTCGAAGATCGACGGCGGCGGTGGCACTGGGCGTCTTCGGGTCGCGAGGAAGAAGATGAGAAGAAAGGGGAGAAAATGAAAGTGCCTGTCAGGCTTATTTATAACAGGGCAGGGGGATAAGTGACAGGTGCGAGAATCGAGGAGTCCAAAGCGGCAAGTGGCGCAGCTGTCGCCTCGATTTCCGGGATGACATTAAATGAAGGGAATCTTTTTATTCGTTTTTTTACAGAGATGACATCATGATAATCCGTTGCTGTGTCCACAGGATGACGTCACGGCAGTTTAACAAGGTTTATAAAGGGAAGACATCATGGCGGTTTATGAGAAATGAAGGAAGATGTTCACAGGATTTTTCTAAGTACTGAAGATTGACGTGAATAGGTTCAAATCAATCTGGGGCCTAATGTTGGGGATATAACTACTGAGTGTAAACCGCCCAGGAGGGGCCGGTTCACCCTCAACTATATTGAAGCCCACAAAGACTCTTAAGATGGTGTTTTACTATAAAGCTTAGAGGCCCGGAGCCCAAAGGCGGATTAGGGCCCATAGTGGTAACCTCCATAGTCATGTAACATGTGTTATAAGATAAGGAAGGGAGAGACCGAGCCGAACACTTGTATGAGTCGGCCTCGGGACTTTGTAAACCGGACGGGCGTCAACCCGTGTATATAAGGGGACGACCCGGCGGTGGTTCGGGGACAAGAAACAACAACTCGATAGCCAGGCATAGCTTGTTTAGCTCCCTGGTTAGCGAGACCCCAATAATCCCATCACAACTAGACGTAGGCCTTTACCTCTAGCGAAGGGGCCGAACTAGTATAAAATCCCTCGTGTCCTTTGTCCGGTTTAACCCCTTTATGCTAACCCGTCGCGATGGATCCACGACTAAGTCCTTACATGAGGACATCTGACGTGATATTTCCACGACAGATAGTGTGTGGTTGTTTGGAACCGAGAGAGAAATACCCCTAGCATGTGGCCAAGAGGGGTCTGACAAACAAGGGAGAGAGGGGAGAGAGTCGTTACGGAGAAAATGCAGAAATGGGGAAGAGAGAGTGTATGTTTGTCATAGAGAGATCCCCTGGAGATCGTGATGGGACTACATGGGTGGGAGATCGAGTGACAAGGTGTGTGAGTGATAGAAGATGCCCCGAGAGATATCGAGATAGATGTATGGATGGAAAGAGACAATACGTGTGTTCCTGATGGCTAGCAAGAGATAGTCATACTTAGGAGGGGGGAGTGCTTGCACCTATGATGCAGTGAGGGATTATAGTACTTAGGGGGGGGTGTCACATGGATAGATAACAAGGGCGGAGAGTGTTGGATGGGTCTATATGTATAGCGCGAACGAGACATGTGTATGTGTGAACCAGGGAGATATAAGGCCAGTTTGGCTTGCGTCCTAAGCATCTTTCGCCTGGCCTGGTGTTGTGGCTTGATTTCATGCATGCTTGTGCGGCCACGAGGCTAACAGCAACATGGATGGATATTAGCATTAAATAATTGATGCATGGATTGATTGATGGGACGTTGATGTTTTACCTGGCCCAGGCATGAACCAAACGCTTCAGCACCACACAAGCCTGGCCAGGCATAAATATTTTACATCTCACATCCACACCAGGTAGTATCGGCCATCAAGGCATGAGGGTCAGGTCCAAACCGACCAATAAAGTTTGAGAAAGATTGAGGAGCCCCGATAAGGCTGAGTGGTGCGTCAGATAGCTGAGAGGGGGAAAGAGATATTCCATCCGCTCGATAATGCAGTGCATGTAAATTTTTAGAAGTCAAACTTTGGAAACTTTGATTAGGTTTACGTAAATGTTATTTATATCTACAATACCAAAGATACATCATACAAAACTACATCTCATGGTGAATCTAATGGTATATGTTTGTCGTACTAGATGTAATTCTTTTTCTCCACATACATGGTCAAACTTTGTGATGTTTGACTTTTCAATAAATCTATATGCTATGGACCGAGGAGAGTTCCTCAGTCGAGACAGATCAAGTGCGTGTGAAGGAGAATGAGTAAGTGTGCAAAAAGAGTATGTGTGTGTGAAAGAGAAAGTGACAACAAACAATAAATTAGAGAGAGTGTGTGTGTTTTCGTTTCTTATGCGAACATATCACGCATTCTTCTTCGAGATGGAAAAGCGAGGCGAGGGGATACACGAAGATAGCTAGTGTCGGATTGTTTGCAACGGAGAGAGACACCCCTGTAGCACATGTCCAATAGAGGTCTGGCCAACAAGGAAAAAAGGTCGAGACAGACACATGGATGGCATGGACGCATGGGGAGGGAGAGAGGGTGTGTTTGTGATAGAGAGATCCCCTCGAGATCGTGAGGGGACTATATGGGTGGGAGAACGAGGGAGTGCGTGCGCGATAGAAAGATGCCCCGAGAGAAATCGAGATAGACCATGCACATGTTTGTGATGGAGACTAAGATTAGCTAGTCATATACATATATAGGGGGGGACTGTGTGTGCCTACAATTGAGTGAGAGACCATCATACTTGGCTAGCTGGGCATGAGATTGTGTGTGTGTGCGTGTGAGATGGAGAGAGAACGAGGGAGAGAGATAGAGTTTTAGATGGGCCTATCAAGTGCGAGTTAGATATGCATGTGTATGTGTGACCCAGGTGGATGGAGAGTTTAAGAGAGGGGAGGAAGAGCTCCGAGACGACATAGTGGTGCGTGAGAGAGTTACAGGCAAAGAGCCAAGGAATTTGTGTCCGTACGATGAGTGCACCCAAGATATCTAGCTTGGACTAGCTAGAGTATCATACATAGTGTGCAAGAGAGACCAATAGATGGTGTATATATGCATGCGAACTAGAAAGACCCCCCCCCCCCACACACACACACAAAGAGAGAGAGAGAGAGAGAGAGAGAGAGAGATGGATAGAAAGGGAGAGGGAGCAACAAGGTTTTTGTGTCGGATGCGTGCGATAGAATTGAAGATTGTCGGCGAGAGAGAGAGAGAAAGAACAGGAGTCCGGGAGAGGGGGAGGTCGCGTTTTATGCATCAAAGACTGAAATAAACCATGTTTTGATATAAACTTGCATTCAAATATTTAAATTGGAGAACATGTTGTCTGCAATCCACACATGAATGGATATATGCGTATATCAAACAAGTTCATTAATTTGACTTTCAACATGTTCATGGAGTACTATAATACTGTACAACATGCTACTCGATTGAGGTGTTCAATTTTGGATTTAGTTCACTATTTTGACCTACTGAACGAGCTATTTCATTGAATCGAGATATTTCATTTTGGGTTTGATTCGCGTTTTTGAGTGGGTCAACTATTTGTCATATAGTATATCGCTAGCAACGAGCATGTAAAAACACATTACTCCTGAGCATCATCTCTCGATCTAAAAAAGAAGTGGCAAGCTAATATTTGAAAATTTGATTCGAATCGACTTGGTAAGGTACACGTGGATGCTCGTTCTCCAAAAATTTGAACGAACCATTAAACATCCTCACTGCTAGGTGGAATTCGCCCAAGCAAATAAATGGGAGACGCGAAATTACCGTCCTATGTGGGACACGCATCAATTGGCCCGTTGTACATCGAGGGTAGGTTCGTAACTTCATCCAAGCGCGCCTTCTCCTCGGCCGAAATGACATGTGCCGAATAATTCATAAACCATGGTCGGCAAAACATGCTCTCCTCGCCCGAAATAGCTCGCGCCCACTATTTCAAAACACGCTCTCCTATCCCGAAATCGCTCGCGCCCACTATAGTTCAAAACACGCCCTCCTCGCCCGAAATCGCTCCCGCCCACTATTTGGGGAGAAGCAAAGTTACTCTACTATCCCCGACCCTCAGTACACAGACCCAAGCCGAGAAGCCTATAGGCAAGGGTAGAACTATAACTCCCCCTCACATTTCAGACAAATGCGTCTGTAAGACATGGTTCCACTCCCCTCCCAATCCCCCCCACCCCCGCCCCACCCGCCCCCATTCATACCTCCTGGGAGCCAAATCACCTTCTCCCCGGGAAGCTCCCTTCTCCCCGGGAAGCTCCCTTCTCCCGAGCTGCGAAACCTCAGCCCCACCTCCATGGCGCGCCCCACCGCACCAATTTCACAGCCGCCCTCCTCCCTAATGCCGGAGATGCTGTCCATTTGCCGTCGTGCACTGGGGCGTGTGCCTCTTACTCCGTGCTGCTGGTGTTGCCTCGACGACGGTCGCGTGAACCGTACCGGAGCCGATTCACCCCCGCCGTTGTTCACGGCGCTTGAGCAGCTCCAACTTCGGATCCGTCCAGAGTCCTGGCGCTGCTTCCGCGTAGCCGTCGACCGTTGCGACATCGCTCTTTCCCTACTGCCGGTCGCCACCGCAACCGCGCCGGCCTCACTGACTCGGCAGCTAGACCTGCCTACTTCACCATGCCGCCAAATAGGTCGTACCCTCATCTCAAATCACTTTATTTAGGCGTCAGTTATCTGAATTTTTATTCTGGGCCAATCGATTCCCAATGGGAAGCAGCACCCCTCGAGGCGGCGGAGCTCCTAGGCTGCCAGTTGGCTGGTGTCTAACATAAGGGTGCGAGGCAGCAAGTTCGCCGCGGAAGCAGTGCTTAGATGGCTATCTTTTAGAGTTGCGTGGGTTGAAGTTACTGCCGCCATCGGATCTGGATGACGGGGAGTCTTTGTGGATTGGCCCGAGGGCGGCGCAACCACGACAGTGCAGTGGGGCGGGGAGCAGGGTTTTGGCCGGGGCCACGGACGGCGGAGGCAGGCTACTCTGCCATTGGTCGCTGGCTCTTCGGGGAAGATTCCGAATAGTGTCAGCCGGGAGGCACAAGACAGCCATCAAGCCATCCGGCGTAGATCGGACAGTACCAAAATAAAATAAAATTGTGTGACCCTAATTTAGTCTTCAGTCAACAGACGTGTGACCACTCTCATACCTTGCTGTTGATCTCTTAGTGTATTTCTTCAGATCAAAGAGATATGTTATTCTTAACATTATGCGTTATCTGCATCTTCAGACACACCGTCTTCCGACTCACCGCAGCTGCTCCAACAAGGGAAGCATACACCAGAAGGGAGCTATAGTCCCCACTCAACAGTTCCCTACATCGAATGCGCGTGCCCGACATGGACAGCCACAACAACTGCAGGGCCATCGACAAGTCAGCCCATGATACTCACTCCTATGGATGGCAGCCAGATAGGTTGTACCCTCATCTTACTTGTGTGCAACATATATGGCGTTGTTATTCATCTAAGCATGGAAAATAGATCATCACATTTCACTGTATATTCATAATGATCTCTTACGGGTGTTGTTCAGGAGTTCACGTTGTTCCATAGTTCAGCTAAGATACTTGTTCTTTATGTAACGTTGTTCCATAGTTATCATCCATCAGCCAATGCTATCCCACAGGCTGGTGATTATAGTATTATACCACTTCTAGTATTACCTATGTTGTTCTTTAATACTTTTGTGTGCCATCTAGTTAATCTCGAGTAGAAACGATACATATTCTGTAGCTTTCATCTGTGTTCTCCCTTTAGTTTATGAGACCTGTTGCTGTTAGTTAACCCCAGTCCTACTATTTATGTCGTCTCCTACAGGCACTCATTACATAAATCTAACTACTAGTTGTCTTCCATGCATGTCAGATATAATTGCACACACTAATATATCCACAAGAACCTCACGGAGCAATGTAAAGGCCAATAAACTTGATGTCAATGATACCCAATATGATGGAACATGTAAAGGCGGTTCTTCAGAAGACTTACAGAAAGATGATGAATCCTCTTCACCCCACAAGGTCCTTGCTCTAACTTGGCCTGTGATATGGGTACAACATGCATATAATGTTCTGGAGTGTATCTACTCTGTTGCAATGCCATGTGCTTAGCATGCTGATCATGCATGTAAATATGTCATGCCTTCCTGTTTTTCAGTACCTATTCCATTCATGATAACATGTTTTCAAATTCAAGTACTGTCATTATACTCTATCGCAATGCCATCTCTTAATTTGGACATCATGCTTCTGAATATCTTATGCATTGTTATTCATCAGTATGTACTTCATATGTCTGCCATACCATGTTTTTTTACATTGAAGTGTTGTTCTAGTGCTCTGTTGCAATGCCATCTTATTTTCCCAATCATACACGTGTATGTTGCCTTAGTTATTTCTGTATGTATTCTGCTAGCATATAGGTTTACATTCAACTAGTGTTTTTTTGCTGTGTTGTCCTGTCGTATCCCTAGCTCTTACACCATACTCCCTCTGTCCGGATTACATGTTGCCGAAATGGATAAAAAAGGATGTATCTAGAACTAAATACGCCTAGACCCATCCATTTTTTCAGATGGAGGGAATACATGTCAATATGCCATGACTTTCTATTCTTCAGTACCTATTCCATCTCTCTGTTGTCGCATGTTTTATAATTAAAGCACCATTCTTCTATACAAGGCATGCAAGGGGAAGACGACTATGTTAGAATCTGAAGGGTTACAAACAAGGCCTTTGCAAAAGATCCAAACGCCAGGAGATGATAAACCAACTCCAGTTTTTATAGATACTGCTCCAGCACAGAGAAACCCAACTCCTACTGATAATAAGAAGATTCCAGTGGCCAAAGAACTAGTCCGCTCCAGTCCAGCAAAAATATGTCAACTCAATTCTAAGAAGCGTGTGCGTATCCTTGCACCATGAAATTTTATAGCATGCTGATCATATTTTCTACATGTTTCTTATCCATCTCTCTTTTATAAAATAAGCTTAACAGATAGAAGAATTTCTGCAATGGTATCATTTACGCGGAAAGTTTCTTGCAGGAATTCTCTGTGCTCCAATGTAGATGTAAGTACCTGTTGTATATCACTATATTTTTACATCAGCATGTATTTTATTAATCGGCATGAATCCAACCTTTATCTGATCTAAATTTAGTTGTAGCAAAATGTATGATTAAAGGCCACAATGTTGATTTTTGTAAGGAAAACTGTCTGGTAGTTTTGCATCCTGAGCTACATGAGTGTACTATCTCATATAAGTGGGTTTGAATACTTTGGTTCTGCAGTGGGTTTTACAGTGTTTTTCTTTACTGTGTTGTCCTGTCGTATCCTAGCTCTTACATCATACTCCCTCCGTCCGGATTAAATGTCGCAAAAATGGATAAAACTGGATGAATCTAGAACTGAAATACGCCTAGACCCATCCATTTATTTCCGGATGGAGGGAATACATGTCAATATGTCATGCCTTTCTATTCTTTAGTACCTATTCCATCTCTGTTGTAGCATGTTTTATAACTGAATCACCATTCTTCTATATAAGGCATGCAAGGGGAAGACGGCTATGTTAGAATCTGAAGGGTTACAGACCAGGTCTTTGCAAAAGATCCAAATGCCAGGAGATAATAAACCAACTCCATTTTTCATAGATACTGCTCCAGCACAGAGAAACCCAACTCCCACTGATAATAAGCAGATTCCAGTGGCCAAAGAACTAGTCCGCTCCAGTCCAGCAAAAGAATGTCAACTCCATTCTAAGAAGCGTGTGCGTATCCTCGCATCATGAAATTTTATAGCATTCTGATTATATTTTCTACATGTTTCTTACCCATCTCTCTTTTAGAAAATAAGGTTAAACGATAGAAGACTTCCTCCATTGGGATCGTATTCGAGGAAAATATCTTGCGGGAATTCTCTGTGCTCGAATGCTGATGTAAGTACCTGTTGTATATCACTATATTTTTACATCAACATGTATTTTGTTAATCGGCGTGAATCTGACCTTTATCTGATCTAAAATTAGTTTTAGCAAAATGTTAAAGGCGCCAATGTTGATTTTTGTAAGGAAAACTGCCTGGTAGTTTTGCATACTGAGCTGCATGAATGTACTATCTCATATCACGCACATTACTGAATTGTAGTGCTTCTCTGATTGCCCATTCATTCATTGTGTCAATGTTGCTTTCGTACTACCTTACCTGGCTGATGATAGCTGTGTCATATTGTGTTAATTTGGTGTAGGCTAGTTGCCCAAACGTTCGTTGTGTCAATGTTCCTTTCCCATTATCTGACTTGGCCAATGATAGCAATGCTAGTGTGTTAATTTTGTGCAGGCTGCTGAAGATAAGAAGACAAACTCTGAAAACAGCAAGGCAACCCCATTGTTTCTTTCCAGTAAATCTAGGCCAGGTAATATGGCAATAACTCATGATTAATCTGTTTGGTTCACGTCCTAATTTATGTTATGATGCAGTGGTCGAGACACTCTCCACTATAAATAATGCAAACCTGCCAAAATCGCCATCTGAATATGTTCAGTATCCTCTGTCTCGAATGCAATGGAATAAATGTATGTTTGTGAACCAATTAATGGTTGAAGCAATGATGGAAATGGTGGATCAATCAGAGGTGCAGAGTCGTGCGACACAACAACTGATCAATGTGTTCAGAGACAGTGTAGCAAAGCAGCAAGAATTATGCGCACATGCTGATCGGTTTTGGTCCTGTGCATAATTGCTCGTCGTAATGGGCTAAAATTATCTAATTTGGCCTAAAGACATGTAGGAACTTTAGTGGGCCCATTAAGTTAATGGGCCGTTACTAGGCCGAAGTTAATGGTCGGCCCTCTTACCTCCCGGGTCGTTAACAGGCCGACAACGAAGCGGGCAACAGGTGGCCCCACTTTATTTCACGGGCTGATAACAGGTCGTTACTAAGTTTGGGCTACATATGGCCCAACTATACTGTAGGCCTTTAGCAGGCCGAACGAGATAGCGGGCTTGTACTGGACCATGAAGAGCATGGGCCACTAAGAGGCCGAAAGTCAGGTCATATTGTAAATGTCCTAACTGTGTTGTGGGCCTTTAGCAGGCCGAAGGAGAAACCGGGCTGGTATTGGACCATGACGGGCATGGGCCGTTAAAAGGCCAAAACTAAGGTCCGACTACAAATGGCCCAACTCATTTATGGTTCGTTAACAGGATGAAAGGCACACAGGACCGGGAATTGGCCCAACACTTAAATGGGTCGCTAAAATGCCAAAACTCGGGTCCGACTACAAATGGCCCAACTGCTTTATGGGTCGTCAATAGGGTGAAAGTGACACCGGGCCAGAAATTGGCCCAACACTTAAATGGGCCGCTAAAAGGCCGAAACTCAGGTCCGACTACAAATGGCCCATCAGATTTATGGGTCGTCAACAGGCTGAAAGACAAACCGGGCCGGAAATTAGGCCAACATTTAAATGGGTCGCTAAAAGGCCGAAAGATGTACATCCTGAAAATTGTCCCATCCATTAAATGGGCCGTTAACAGGCCGAAATCTCATCGGGCCAATATTGAGCCCAAATATATAACGGGCTGTTAACGGGCTCGAACTGACGATGGGCTACAATGGTGTCAAATCTTTAATGGTCCGTTGACAGGCCGAATTGGCACATCTCGTATGGGCTGTGGGCTTAAATGGACCTGACACAGGTAGGCCTTATATGGGCCGGCCTGCTAATTTTTACTGGGCCGGCCTTTTTCACCGGAATGGGCCACTATTGGGCCGTGCCACGTGTCGACCTATCATAGGCGCCTCATGTCCAATGAGTGGATGACATCTGTCCCAACGGTGAGGCAACACGTGTTTCCTGCGGCCAATGATGATTTTACATGTGGAAAATCCCCATTGGCCCAGGCTGTTAACGGGTTATCGGATCCAAAACCGGACCCGATAGCTTAACGGAGTTCCGTTACAGTGGATGCCACGTGTCGGTCACCCTTGACGAAAGCACTTATGTGACGCGCGATTTATCGTCATGGAAGTGGACACTTCTGTGATGATAATTTTGGTAATCTCATGGAACACTTCTACGACAACACAGGTATGACTATCTTGATTCTGTCATAAATTTGTCATGGATGTACATGCATGACAGAAAACGCGACCTACTATGACAAACAGGTATCATCACGGAAGTGTATTTTTTTGGTAGTGAAGGAACAAGTTCGCGCAACCGGATGAAGATACACCCTTTGGACGCCACTTGAAGGAAGTCACTAAGTACCTGAACATCGCAGTACCAAGCTTCACCAGGACCTACATCACCACTTTACCCGAAGAGGAGCGCTGGATGATTCAAGTTCAAGTTCTAGGAAGGACGTTCATGCCCATCACTGAGCCCATAGAGTTTTCCTTTGATGCACCAACCTGGAGTTTAGGAAAGAGCATGGCAGCCCACATCGCCATTGGACGCATTGGAGAAGTTTACCACAAGGATCTCAAGGATACCATTTACCAGATTTGTGGGTGCCGAGATGAGCAATGGGAGATGATCAACACCAGGAAGGATAGATCTATTGCAGCTTTCATCCAGTAGTTAAACCAGCACATTCATCGCCAGGAGAACCAGATGTGCGCAGGCATGATAGATCTGAAGAAGGCCATGACCAAGAACATGGAACTGGAGGAAGAACTCAAGTCTACACGCGATAGATATGAGGAGGAAATAGCAACGCTTGTGGAGAAGAATGATGTTCTGAAGAAGAAGCCGAAGGTATTCATGGGATTCCCCGCGACTAGAGGAGAAGACGACGGTTGTACTTGTCCAGAGAACTACATCATCATCGACGACACCGACTCGGACCCAGACGATAGCGATGATGACTATGTTGATGAAGCAGGAGCAGGTATCATGGAGTCTTCAACGGAGCAGTTTTTCTAGTCGACCACCATAACAGTAGTAGTATTCCCCCATGAGTATAGTATAGCCCGAGCACTTTTGTAACGTTAGTTAAACCGTTGTATGCCCTTGTTTGAATTGAATGAAGTGATTATGTTTGTGTTTGTCTCATGTGCATATGGGTAGTGTTTTCCCTCTAGACCTCATTCTATTCTACACTCTCATCTTTTCTAAACCCTCAGATGCCTCCGAGATGTGACAATGGATTTGCTTTCCCACCGGAGCTCACTCAGTTGATCCAACAGCAGAATGCATTGATGTAGTTACTAGTCCAGAATTAGAACTAGGGGAACAACAACAACAACCCACCACCACCACCACTTGTTGATCACTTAGCCCGTTTCTTAAGGCTTAATCCGCCGGTGTTTTCCAGTAGCACCGAGCCGATAGTTGTAGATGATTGGCTCTGCAAGACAGGAAGGGAGTTAACCACTTCAGGATGCACAGATGCAGAAAAGGTGCATTTTGCCGCACATCAGCTAGATGGACCCACAACATCATGGTGGGAGAAATTCACAGCCACGTATCCTATCGGCACTGTCACATGGGATCAGTTTCAGCAGGCTTTCCATACTGCCCATGTTTCAGCAGGAGCTATGGCCATGAAGAAACGTGAGTTTTGCAACTTGCGCCAAGGAGGATGTAATGTTGGCCAGTATGTGGATGACTTTAGTAAGCTAGAGCGTTATGCCCCAGATGACGTTGCTACGGATGCAGCTAAGCAGGAGAAGTTTCTGGAAGGACTGAATGATGAGATGAGCATGCATTTGATGGTAGCAAGTTTCAACAACTACGGGGAGTTGGTAGATAGAGCTCTCATGATTGAAGGGAAGCAGCAGCAGATTGACAACCGCAAGAGGAAGTATGGACAAGGGAAGTACAATTCTGGAGCTCAGCAGAAGCCTCATTTTACCCCGAAATCGGGAGGACAGTTTCAGCATACCCATGGAGGAGGGAGTTCGCATAATCATAATGGCCCCAAGAATGGGAATGGTAATGGAGGAAGCAACAGCCAGAACCGTACCAACCTATCAACCCCAGCCAAGAGAGACCTAAGCCAAGTCACTTGCTTTAAGTGCCAGAAGACTGGACATTATGCCAATGAACGTCCTGAAGCCCAGAATGGAAATGGCAATGGAATCTCTGGGAAGAAGCCGAACCCTTTCAACAGGGGACGGGTGAACCACGTTAACGTGGAGGAGGTTGAAGCCCAGCCAGATGCAGTAATAGGTAAGTTTTTGGTTAAGTCATTTACTGCAATCGTTCTTTTTGATACTGGTGCATCGCATTCATACATATCAAGGGGATTTGTGGATAAGTATAAACTGCCCACCAAGATTCTTAGAACACCTATGCTAGTATGCTCACCAGGAGCGGAGTATATGGACAGTCGAGGACGTTTTCAAGTGCCATTGAGTATAGGTGGGCATGTTTTTCCCTCGGATTTAATCATTTGGAATCGCAAGGTTTGGATGTGATTCTGGTATGGATTGGCTATCGATGTATGGAGGAAACATCGATTGCGCCAGCAAGTCGATTTTGCTTACCACCCTAGAAGGGAGAAGGATCAAGTATGTATCATGGCACGAGCCGAAGAGGACACAAGTGAATTCCTTATCGGGAGTTGTACAGGAGGAAGTACCAGTGGTGAAGGATTTTCCTGATGAATTTCCAGAAGAGTTGCCAGGCATGCCATGGGATAGAGACATTGAGTTTTTAATTGAGCTTTTGCCAGGCACAGGGCCAATATCTAAGAGACCGTATAGGATACCCGCAAAAGATTTGGAGGAAATTAAGAAGCAGATTAAGGAGTTATTGGATAAAGGCTATATTCGCCCAAGTTCTTCACCTTGGGGATCGCCAGTGCTTCTAGTGGAGAAGAAGGATGGATCATTGAGGATGGTTGTTGATTATCGAGGATTGAATGAAGTGAAAATCAAGAACAAGTACCCGTCCCCAATGATCAATGATTTGTTTGACCGTTTGCAAGGAGCTAAGGTATTTTCCAAGATCGATCTGCGATCAGGGTACTGCCAGTTGAAGATTCAAGAGCAGGATATACATAAGACGGCTTTTACCACCAGGTACGGGCTGTATGAGTATACCGTTATGTCATTTGGCCTGACTAACGCACCTGCCTATTTCATGAACATGATGAACAAGGTGTTTATGGAGTTTCTGGATAAGTTCTTCATGGTGTTCATTGATGACATTTTGATCTATTCTAAGAATGAAGAAGAGCATAAGGAGCATTTGCATTTGGTACTTGAGAAGCTCAGAGAACATCAGTTATATGCCAAGTTCAGCAAATGTGAGTTTTGGTTGTAGGAAGTTGGATTCCTCGGACATGTTATATCCGGAGAAGGAATAGCAGTAGATCCCACTAAAGTTGTCACTATGACAAACTGGGAAGCACCAACAACAGTTCGAGAGATCCGGAGTTTTCTTGGACTCGCAGGATACTACCGAAGATTCATTGAGAATTTCTCGAAGATTGCTAAGCCCATGACGGAGTTGCTGAAGAAGGATACCAAGTTCAAATGGACTGAGGAATGTGAGGCTAGTTTCCAGGAGTTGAAGAAACGTTTGGTTACATCACGTGTGTTGATTCTGCCAGATCAGCGCAAGGATTATGAAGTATATTGCGACGCTTCTCATCGAGGACTTGGAGCAGTGCTTATGCAGGAAGGAAGAGTTGTTTCGTATGCCTCACGACAGCTTAAGCCCCATGAGTTGAATTATGCTATCCATGATTTGGAGTTAGCAACCGTAGTGCATGCATTAAAGACTTGGAGACATTTCTCATCGGAAACCATTGTGAAGTGTACACGGATCACAAGAGTTTGAAGTACATTTTCACTCAGAAGGAGTTGAATCTCAGGCAAAGGAGATGGTTGGAACTCATCAAAGATTATGATATGAGATTGCATTATCACCCTGGAAAGGCTAACGTAGTAGCCGATGCATTGAGCCGCAAGAGCCATGTCAACACACTCATGACCGGAGAGTTACCTAAGTAGTTAGCCAAGGATCTTCATGAACTATGTTTGGAGATAGTTCCGAGGGGCTATGTTGCAACATTGGAGATTCAGTCTACTTTGATGGATAAGATCAGAGAAGCTTAGAAGACGGACAAGGAGATTGCCTCTATAAAGGAGAAGATGAGCAAAGGAAAAGCTAAAGGATTTCGTGAGGATGAGCATGATACCTTATGGTTTGAAGACCGCGTATATGTGCCTAATGACCCGGAGATCAGGAAGTTGATTCTGCAAGAGGCCCATGATTCGCCGTATTTGATTCACCCAGGAAATACCAAGATGTACTTGGATTTGAAGGACACTTTCTGGTAGCAGTTTGTGATGTATGTCAGAGAGTGAAGGCAGAGCATCAAAAGCCAGCAGGATTGCTACAGCCACTGCCTATACCCGAATGGAAGTGGGATAAGTTAGGCATGGATTTTATCACGGGTACCAGGCTAGAGTTCAGTACAGCCTTTCATCCGCAGACAGATGGACAGACCAAGAGAGTCAATCAGATTCTGGAAGACATGCTGAGAGCTTGTGCGCTAGATTATGAATCTAGTTGGGACGAAAATTTGCCATATGCAGAGTTCTCTTACAACAATAGTTATCAATCTAGTTTGAAGATGGCCCCTTTAGAAGCCTTGTACGAAAGGAGGCGCAGGACCCCGTTGTTGTGGGATGAGGTTGGAAACCGCCAGTTGTTTGGACCAGATTTGATTAAGGAGTCTAAACAGAAGGTGAAGTTGATTCGCGATAGGCTCAAGGTAGCCCAGTCCAGGCAGAAGAGCTATGCAGATTCAAAACGCAAGGAGACAGCTTACGAAGTCAGAGACTGAGTTTATCTTCGTGTGTCCCCACTTCGAGGAGTTAAGCGACTTGGAGTTAAGGGAAAGTTAGCACCACATTTTGTGGGACCATACAAAGTTTTGGAGCGTATGGGAGAAGTTCCTTACAAGTTGGAATTGTCCGAAGGATTGTCAGGAGTTCATGACATGTTCCACGTTTCCCAGTTGAAGAAGTGCCACGCAGAGATGGCTGATATACCGCTGAGAGATACAGTACCACTGGAAGGAATTCAGTTGGATAGTGATTTGACCTACGAGGAGAAACCAATCAAAATTCTCGAGTATGCCAGCCGAGTCACCCGCAGCAAGGTTATCAAGTTTTGCAAAGTTCAGTGGAGCCACCACACCGAGGATGAAGCCACCTGGGAGAGAGAGGAAGATCTGCTGAAGGACCACCCTCACCTATTTTCTAGCCAACCTGAATCTCGAGGGCGAGATTCATCTTAAGGGGGTAGGTTTGTAACATCCCAAATTTTCAATTTGGAATGTTATACACCAGATCATCATTGCATATCATATTTTATTGCTTTTCGCTTGATCCTAAAAAATTTACGCAACTCAAGGACCCTCAGAGAGAGTTGGGAATTTCGTTATTTTCATATTTGAGTTTTCTCAAATTTTGAGAATAGGATCATTTGATTTTATTTATTTTATCTTCAATTATTTCTAGTATAAACATATGAGAGAGGGAATAAAATGACTTTCCCAAAATAAAGAAATATTGAGGATTTAATAAAAAATCAAATAAGTTTTCTTTCGGAGTTTTGGCTATTTTATTTGAATTTAGGAAAAATTGCACGTTTTTCCAAAACTGTATTTTAGGGCCAAGAAAATGTTCATCTCGTCCTAAATATTTTATTTGGACGGTGAAAATTTGTTTTGGCATTTTTAGATTTTTATTTATTTTTCTAGGATTTATTTTCTATTCGGCGGAATTGTTTTAAAAAAAACTCCCGCGCACGACTGGGCCGAAGCCCAGCCGAGCCAGGCCGGCCCGCCTCCCCGCCGCCGTCTCCCGCGCGGAGACCGCGTCGCCGCCGCCGCCTTGCCCCCTCACCCAAGCCACCACACCCCCCCTTAAATACTCTCCCACCCCGCCGCCCAAACCCGCCGCCGCCGCCAAAAACAGACCGCCGCCAGAGTCGCCGCCGCCGACGCCCGTCGCCGCCACCCACACCACCCACGCCACCGCCGGAGCCCCTCCGCCCCACCGGAATCCCACCGGACCCACCCGGACTTCGCCGGAGCCCAACGAGGTAGCCGCCACCGCCGCCCCGGTTTTCTAAGAAAAATCGATTCAGTTTTTTTAGATCAGTTTTTTTCTGGTTTACTTATTTAGTGAGCGTTCGCTCGTTCGTTCGTTTTAACGAATGAGTTCACCATTTAGTTTCAGTTAACAAACGTCCATTCGTTAAACTGTTCATTAGTTTTTCTTTTTCTTGGATTTTCTGCGATTATTCCAAATCGCGATTTCTGATCTGATCTTCGTTTTAGTTTATCTTTTCGCTCGTTTATCGGAATCAGGCGATTCAAGCGCCTAGAGTTTCGTCTTGCAACCCTCTTTCCGTATTTTCAACTCAAACATGTTTTGCCACTGTAAAATTTGACTTAGGTCCAGAGTAGTAAACGAAGCTTGTTTCTTTCGCCGTTTAAGTTGAACTTTCTGGTTAGTTCTTTTATTTGAGTTTTACCTGTGCATTAGATGAATACTTATTGTATGTTTGTTTGCTTGTCTATTTGTGATAGAGTATCCGGAGTGCGCCGCTTGCTACTTCGAATCTCTAGGTTTCACGGATCATCAGCAAGCAAGTAACACTTTGATCATACCTCTTTACTACCCAGTTTTATTGCATCAGATCAATCCTTAAACAATTGCATGATTAGGATCTGATTAATATGTGGGTTCTGTGAAGTAGATGAGGTAGTAACTATTATATACATGTTTTATTATCAAACCCTTGGGAGTTACTTCTACGTTTACTTATCGCTATGCTATGCTAGTAGACGTGGATTGGGTGAGTGAATTTCCATGACAGATGTTAGATTGTTAATTAATGGTTTATTTAAGGTGGCAACTTTAATACACATCTGGGTGGATTGAGGCGCCTGGGTATTCCAGCAATTTCCTGCTTCTTTTGGACCGCCACCCAGGCTCAAAGGGATCATGAGATTATTCATGCTAGAAACTTCTGTGTGAAGCCACAAGCTACTATGGGCTCTAGCATAGTTGATTAAGTCGTGCCAACTCTTACAGTGGTAGACGGTCTACCCGATCGTAAGGTGCTAGCGCTTCTGCAAGACTATGTCTCGGTCATCCGTTTCTCAAACACCATGTAGTGCGAGAAAACCAACGGAGGAGATCGAGTCTTGTGGGGAAAAGTGCGCAAACCTCTGCAGAGTGTATAAAATAATCATGGTTAGCCGTGTCCCCGGTTATGGATGTTTTGAGTATCTAGTACTTGGATTATCATGTGAATCTCATCATGTTACTCTAATCTAATTTGTTGGGTTTTTAATGATGATGCTTAATTGGGATTGAGAGGATGTCTATCCTTCTCAATGTTTAACAACCACCATGATAGTTAAATAAAATCTATTCCTTTGCAGTAGGGAAAAATTGGCTTTATGCAAAACTATAACCATAGAGCTTTCCACCAGCCATATATGCATGTAGTGATAGCATTGTTCTGTTCATTACTCTCTATGTGTTACATTGCCAGCATATTCCATGTGCTGACCCATTTTCGGGCTGCAACGTTCATGTTGCAGACTTTTCAGACGACGAGTAAGATGCCTTAGGATCGTGGTCCTATACTCAGTGATGCCATTGGAGTTGATGGACTCACTTATCTTCCAAGCCTTCCGCTGTTATCGCTATTAGATGGCCTTAAGCCATATTTATTGCAATAAGTTCTCTTTTGAGACTTTCAATGTAATAAGTGTGTGATTGCTACTCTGTTATAAATCCTTCAATTACTGTGTGTGTCAGCATTACTGATCCAGGGATGACACTGAAGCACAGAGATCAGACTATTTGAGGTCTGGTCGCTACATCATACTTAGTGTAAAATGAAAGCTAGCAAAATATATTGAGAAGCCTCCAACCAAGAAACGAAAAATCTTGTACCCAAGCCTTAAGAATAAGTAACACCGAATAATGAACCATAAGTAGGACGTAATTTCATTTCATAATTATTGACTTTCGTGCTTGCATAGGGAATCACAAACCTTCACACCAATATTATTACTAAAGCATAATTACTCATCAACATGACTCATATATCATATCGTCATATCTCAAAACCATTACTAAGAACCAAGTTTATTGTGTCCAATGATCTTCATGAAAGTTTTTATTATATCCTCCTTGGATATCTATCACTTTGGGACTATTTTCATATGTTCCTTTTAATAAGCACAAACAAATATAAGTGAAGAACATGAGCATAAAATTTCTTTCTCTCAAAATAATCTAAGTGAAGCAAGAGAGAATTTCTTAAAAGCATTACTAACTCCCAAATAAATCTAAGTGAAGCATGAGGGCATTTCTTCAAAAATAACAAAGCACATCGTTCTAAAGAAGATATAAGTGAAGCATTAGAGCAATTCCAAGGCTCTAAAAATTTAAGTGAAGCATAGGAGCAAGTATAGCATAATTTTTGGCTCTCTCAAAAAGGTGTGTCCAGCAAGGATTCAAGACTTAAAACACAAAGCAAAACAAGCAAAGACTCATATCATACAAGACGCTCCAAGCAAAACTCATAATATGTGACGAATAGAAATATAGCTCCAAGTAAAATACCGATGGTTGTTAGAAGAAAGAGGGGATGCCACTCGGGGGGCATCCCCAAGCTTAGTTGCTTGCTACTTTTTGAATATTATCTTGGGGTGCCTCACGCATCCCCAAGCTTAGACTTTTGCTAATCCTTATTCCTTCATCCATCGTAAGATCACCCAAAACTTGAAAACTTCAACCATACAAAACTCAACAAAACCTTCGTGAGACACATTGGTATAAAAAAGCAAACCACTACTATAAGTACTGTTGCAAACCCATTCAAATTTTATTTTTGCATTATACCTATTGTATTCCAACTTTTCTATGGAAAAAACTCTTCAAAGAAAACCATAGAATCATCAAAACAAGCACACAACGCAAAGAAAATAGAATCTGTCAAAAACAGAACAGTCTGTAGCAATCTGACTACTTCGAATACCTCTGTAACTCCAAAAATTCTAAAAAAATAAGATGTGAATAATTTGTTTATTAATCTTCTTCAAAAAGAATAAACTCAAAAGCACTCTTCTGTTAAAAAAGAAAAATATTTTCGTGAGTGCAAAATTTTCTTTTTTTTAGCAAGATCAAATCAACTCTCACCCAAATCATCCCAAAGGCCTTGTTTGGCACAAACACTAATTTAACCCATCAAAACACATCTAACCAGATGCATAATTGTGTATTTTATTGAAAACAGCAAGAAAACCAAAAAGCAAAAAGATACAAGTTGGGTTGCCTCCCAACGAGCGCTGTCTTTTTACCCCTAGCTAGGCATAACGCGAAGGATCTAAGTTTTGTGATTTTTATACTCCAACTCTTCGATCAAACACTTCGATTTTTCAAGGATTTAGCATATAAATTCTCAAAGACAATACTTCTAGGTATGAGATTGAAAAATTCATTTTTGCAAATGAGGTCTCTTAGAACTTCAATAAAATTGGGATGGATACTAATCATCTTAAGATCCACTTTATCATTACTAGAAATTGCACCCTTGTTTTTAGTAACTTGAGTAGTTTTTGCCAATTTTTACGGGAGTTTTGGTGGAAGCAAAAGTCGTACTTAAATTAGTAAAGATCTCTTCCAGTTTATCAATCCTAGACGGGTTTTCTTCAATTCTTTCATGAATTATAGTTCCCTTTTCCTTTAACAACTTAAAAACTTCTCCCGCTTTTGACACAATTTTAGTAGCAAAATTTTGCATCTTTTTATCCAAGTTTTCAATATGTTCTTCGGTAAGCATTTTATTTTCAATAGCATCTAGCCTTTCCATAACATGCTCGAGAGTCAAAATTGTTTCATTGATCATGATTGGTGGTGAACCAACCAAATTTCTCAAAGCATTAAAAGCATCAAGAGAAGGTCACATCAAGAAATTTCCAACGGTAATCGTATCTAGGACGAATCTATACCAAGTGGTGATGCCCACATAAAAACAACGAAGAAGAACAACGGTAGATTGATTATGGATAGATCTATTATGAGCATTGCAAATCCTATATCAAGCATCTTTTAGATTCCCCCTCCCCTTTGTTTAAAGTTAAGAACCTCGTTCTCGGGGGTGTACGCAATAGAGGAAGAACTATCCATAACGACAAAAGGTTGTCAACAAGATTGCACTCAAAAAACGATCTGACGAGAAAACGTCGAACGAAAAAGAGGGCGAATAAAATGGCAATTTTTTGGTGAAGTGGGGGAGAGGAAAACGAGAGGCAATTGGCAAATAATTTAAATTGCAAGGAGATGAGATTTGTGATTAGGAACCTAGTTGATGTTGATGATCCTCCCCGGCAACGGTGCCAGAAATTCCTTTTGTTGTCTGCTAGAACTATGTCGGTATTTCCCCAAAGAGGAAGGGATGATGCAACATAGCAACGGTAGGTATTTCCCTTAGTGATGAGACCAAGATTATTGAACCAGTAGGAGAACCACGCAACACAACGTAAACAACCCCTGCACACAAATAACAAATACTCGCAACCCGGCGTGTTAAAAGGGTTGTCAATCCCTTTCAGGTAACAACGCTAGAAATTGGTGAGGAGACGGGGTAAAGTTGTAATAGATAGGATAAATAGATCGCAAATAAGATAAAGTGCAGCAAGATATTTTGTATTTTTGGTTCAACAGAACTGAAAATAAAAGCAAAGGAAAATAGATCGCGAAGGCAAATATGATAAAGAAGAGACCTAGGGGTGTAGGTTTCACTAGTGGCTTCTCTCGAAAAAAATAGCAAACAGTGGGAAAACAATTACTGTTGGTCAATTGATAGAACTTCAAATACTCATGACGATATCCAGTCAATGATCATTATATAGGCATCACGTCTAAGATTAGTAGACCGACTCGTGCCTGCATTTACTACCATTACTCCACACATCGACCGCTGTCCAGCATGCATCTAGTGTATTAAGTTCATGGAAAAAGGGAGTAATGCAATAAGAATGATGACATGATGTAGACAAGATCTATTTATGTAGAAATAGACCCCATCATGTTATCCTTAATAGCAACGATACATATGTGTTGTTTCCCCTTCTGTCACTAGGACCAAGCACCGTAAGATCGAACTCATCACAAAGCACCTCTTCCCATTGCAAGATAAATAGATCAAGTTGGCCAAACAAAACCCAAATATCAGAGAAGAAATACGAGGCTATAATCAATCATGCATATAAGAGATCAAAGAAGACTCAAAAATAACTTTCATGGATAAAAACATAGATATGATTAAACTCAAAGTTCATCGGATCTCAACAAACACACCACAAAAACACTTACATCATATGGATCTTCAAGAGACCATTGTATTGAGAATCAAGAGAGAGAGAGAGAGGAAGCCATCTAGCTACTAACTACGGACTCGTAGGTCTACAATGAACTACTCACGCATCATCGGAGAGACACCAATGGGCATGATGAACTTCTCCGTGATGGTGTCTAGATTGGATCTGGTGTTTTTGGAACTTCCGGTGGCTGGAATTAATTTTCGTCGACTCTCCTATAGTTTCTGGAATATTGGGGTATTTATAGAGCAAAGAGGCGATGCGCGAGGGCACCGAGGTGGGAACAACCCACTTGGGCGCGCCTGCGGGCCTAGGCGCACCCTGGTGTCTTATGCCCCCCTTGGGCTCTCTCTCCGGTACTTCTTCGGCCCACTGGATGTCTTCTGGTCCAAAAAAATCCACAAAAGATTTTGCCGTGTTTGGACTCCGTTTGATATTGATTTCATGCGATGTAAAAAACAAGCAGAAAACAGCAACTGGCACTAGGCACTATGTCAATAGGTTAGTACCAAAAAATGATATAAAATGATTGTAAAACATCCAAAAATGATAATATAACAGCATAAAACAATAAAAGATTATATATACATTGAAGACGTATCAGACACAAACCCTAAGAAAACTTGAAGAAATATGTAAAAACAGAGCCCTCCCATCAGCAAGGGCTAGGATCCATTCCGCTCACATAATCTTTCTACGGAACATAGTTCCCATACTGAAAAGATCTACAAACATAGACTTGAAGTGAACACCCCGTTGGTATTTAGTCTTCATTTGAAAACGCGGGGCACATGAGATGGCTAAGTATAGTTTCCTTAGGGCATCTCCAACGGCAACCCGCAAATTTCCTCCCGCGTCCGTCCCCGTAAAGGGGGTAACCGGTCCGTGGACATGGATGCGGGAGGCCGCCATCCAATGCTGCCAACATAAATTGTAAACACTTCAACAATGCGGATGGAATTCATGCAAACATGGGCGGATTTCATACAAACCGGGCGACATTCATGCAAACACGGCTGGTTTTCATTACATTTAGAACAAAAAAACCCGACCCAACCCTAAACCTTTCTACGGTGGAGGCGCTCGGTGTCCAAGCTCGTGTCATCCTCCATCCGCCATCTCCATGAGCACCGGCGATAAGACCCATGAAGTGAAGGTGCAGTCTCCGGGGAGGAAGAGTATAACACGGGAGACGGGCCGACCCACATGGGACACCAGGCCCTGCCGCCTCTCGTGGCCTAATCATCCTCGGAGGAGTCTGCGACCTGCCCATCGCCCGTGGACATGAGGTCCACGATGGAAATGCTGGCATCAACGCTATCGTCGTCCCAACGGGCCGCTTGATAGTTCGGCGGCGGCGCGTAGGAGGCACAGTTGGCGTTGTTCTCCTCCACAATCGCCTGGAGTTGTGCCTTGGCGGCAGCCACTTCCTGGCGAACGGTGGCTTGAGCGTAGATGATATCGTGATGGCCCACTACTCCGTGACGAAGTTGTGGTTCACCGCGGCCATGGCCGCCACGGCCTCCTTGCTCGTGCGCTCGTCGTGGATCTGGCCCTCCACCAACCGTTGCTGCTCTAGGAGGAATAGGTTGTGTCGTTGTTCCTCTTGCGCCTGCTGGAATGCTGACAAAGGCGCCGACACAGGTTGCACCTCCGCCATGGCAGCATTCTAGTGCGCATGCGCCTGCTCCATGGTGAACTCGACGTGCACAAGAGGCACGGGAGCAGGGGCGGTGTCGTCGGAGCATGTCTCCATCGTGGTGTCATCCTAGTCATCGGAGACCTCGGGCGAGCTGGATGACAAGCTGGCCTCGATCCGCCTGGCACGATGGCTCTGCCAAGCGGCGGCAAGGGCGGCCATCGTGTGCTTCATCTCAGTGAAAAGGCTCTCCCACAAAGCTTCGACGCCTGTAGTCATGGCAGATGCAATACAAGGGAGGAGGATGGGTAGCGGCTTGTGTTGTGGAGTGGAGAGCCGGGTGTGGCCTTCTTTCAATAGCGGATTCCGGTGAGGCCAGGCGTCCGGGTGCGTCAAAGCGTGGCGCCGGAGTGGGTTTCTCGGCCGGCGAGCCTGCTTAATGGCGGCATACGGACAGACCGGGCATTTAACGGGCATGGAACATATTCGTCCCATCCCGTCCAATCACGTGTCTCCAGCATTGAACATGCGCGGACACCGAAGAAGCATCGCGAGAGGTGCCCTCGCCGGGCACGCCGCTTCAATGACGGAGGCAGTGAGAGATCGCGTCCGCCCTGAGCCGTCTCCAATATGGAATGACGTGCTATACAGCGGCATGAATGCGGGCAGCTGAGGCCGGGCAGAAACAAACACGAGCGAGGGAGGAGGAAGTTTGGGTGGGTCAGGGCGGTCAGAAGTGGGTGTGGTCCTGACTCCCGTAAAGTAGCCATGCTTACGTTCCAAAAAGAATTCCGTCTCCAAAATGCATTGGCCGTGCAAGTTAAGAAAGTCCTTAAATTGCATGGATATGAAAAGGAAGATACGATCTACGGCTTTCCTTCATCCCAAGGACGACACGATCTTAATAAGGACTACGCTATGGAAAGCCAGCTGGGCGTTCATCCCATTTGAGTTTTCCATCGCCAGATTTCGACTTGATTCTTCATCATCTATGGCTGGCGTCACGTTCCCGGCGACGGACTCCATGATGGAACTCTTCGCGATCCCCGGCTTCTCTAAGCTCTGGCTGAAGCCCCCCGGCTCCCCGTCGACCCTGATCCGGTGGCTGTTCTTCCGCGGCGCCTGGGAAGTCAAGTTGACTCCTATTGATTTCATCAGGGGCGTACCTAACAGTGTCATTGTCTGGATCTCTCCCCATGGCGGCTCAAGCTTCGCCTCACGCATCAACGTGTCGATAGAAATCCTAGACAACACGTGGGAGCGCGCCATCTTCCACGAGGAGCACGAACTCGGCGGTGACATCCCGCTCGTGTCCGTGAAGCTCAATAGGAGCGGTCTGGAGGTGACATCTTGCGTTCACAACGACAACATCCCCGTGAGGTGCACTCTCACGTTCATCGACGTGAAGAAGCAGAAGAGGCAAAAGAAGGCAGCAGCTAGATCCAAATGGTGGCGCCGGCTTAGAGGAAGCTTATATCGAAATCTGCTGTCTCTAAAATGCAACTCCAACATTTCCCAGGCATCAATGATGATGGTCGATGAAAAGTATGATGTGATACCCTACAGCTGCTCGTCCCCGTCGACGATTCACCACTCCATCACGATCTCCGGCTACTCAAAATTTGCACAGATGCCAACCGCCTCGTTGCTGACTGTGCGCAAGTTTCGCTTCGTCGGTTTCGCTTGGTGCATCATACTCTACCCCAATGGGTCTAACGAAACGTCAGCCGACTCCATCTCCATCAAAGCAGTGGGACACTCAGCAAGCGACATCTCCATCGTGCACCCAGATTCAGGGATCGACATCGCCATCCAAATCTTGGACAAGAGCAACGAGCACACTCCCTTCTACAGGAAGCAGATGCTAGGCGGCCACAACTTCGTCTTCAACCCCTTAATCGTCAAGAAGACTGAGCTAGAGGCAGCGTCGTGCCTAAATGAAGATAGCTTCACCATCGCATGCACCCTAACGTTTCTTCTTGACAGGAAGCAGCAGCAAGAAGAGAAGGGGAAGATAACAACAATAGTAGGAGGAGATGACCCATGTCCCTGGAACAATGGCACCACCGACGACTAGAGTCAGATTCAGTCCACACTCCGATGTTGAGCGATGAATTGTTCAGAAACCTTTAAACTTCCAAGGCAAATCTCCTAGTAGTACTCATTGTGAGGAACACATTTTTTTCCATTTAAAAAAGATTTACGCCGTGTCGGTTCTTTCACATGTCTGGAATTCATGTTCAATTGAGTTGCATATATGCCTAGCCCTTACCGCGACGGTGCCGGAGGTTCTGGCCTCCCTCACGACGGCGGTGGAGGTGGTTCCTCCCGTTTGGCTTCGGTGCTGTTCTCCCTCCGTGGGGCGCTTCTCTCCGGTCCTCTTGGCCTCGTGTTGGTGTTCGCAGTGAGGCGGCGTGGGTAGCGGCGCAACCGCGTTGGCGCATGGTGGTGGGCGGCGGTCTAGCTGGTCGGCTCCGGTCCATTGGGCGGTGGGGTTGGAGTGCGGGAGAAAACCTTGCCGGTTCTTCGGCTCCGATGCGGTGACACCTGCGGGTGCCAACATTCCTTCCTGGAGGATGTCGGTGATATCCATCCCCCACCTCCCTCCGCGTGTCGGGGGAAACCCTAGGACAAGTCCGGACATCAGCGTCGTCGGCGTCGCATTCCTTCTTGGAGGTGCTGCTTGGTGCGCAGCGGTTCGGAGCCTCGGGCGGTGGTGGTTTGTTTCTGGAGGGCGTAGCGGTGGCGGGTCATCCGCGCTTTGTCGAGCTGCCGTTGTTAGCATTTGTTTCTTCTTCTTTTTTTTGGGCTTGATGTGTTGTTCGCCCCAGCGTTCCTTGTATCGGTGTTGGTTGCTTTGGAATACAAAGCGGGGGGAAACCCCTTTTTGGGTATATGCCTAGCCCTTGATTTACCCAAAATTACAAATATTCAACGATTATATCATATGGCTGTGTTTGTTCGTATGCCTAGTCCTTGATTTACCCAACGATTACCCAGCAGGAGAAAGCTACAGAAAGACTGAAATCTGAATAAGACTGAAAATAAATCTGAATAAGACTGAAAATAATACTGAACCTAACCATGAAATACAGAAACCTAAAACTGAAGAAACGATGTGCTGTTCCCATCCGTGTCTTGCCAGTAGGAGAAACACACTTGGCACTTCATCCTGTGCAGGGGATAAATCAAAAACAAACTGAGATACAGAAATAATACAAACATGAAGGAACCATGCATTGTCCGATGAGTGATACAAGTCAAAATACTTGACTGAAAAAGGGAATGCTTGACAGTATGTGACTTTCCATTCCTTTAGAAAAGAAGCACATGTGAAACTACTTCCGAAGATAGAGACTAATGAAAACTGAAAAAACATCGGTTGCTGCGGGTGGAGAACACACACCTGAATCAAATGAAACAAGCATGCATGCTAAGCCGGAGGAAGCATCTGAGGGTGATGCTGCTTACGACCCAGAGCACAACCACCTGGAGCCACCCCAAGGGGAATCATCTCAGGTAACAACACACTGCCCTTCCTTCCCTGAAATTTTCATTTATACATACATGCTGCATTTATGTGATCGCCTTACTTGTGAATCATTTTATACATAAAGAAAATGTACTAGAGTTAGATAAGGCTTGTGTCCCTATTGTTCCACTTGGTAGAGAAGAACTCGATAAAAATGCGATCACCTTCCTGCATAAAAATCTGATAATTGATCAATCGCTGAATATACAGACACTTGACAGAGACTGAAGAAATTAAAACTAAAACTGTGCAATCATGAGGAAAATGAAAACTAGAACTGAGATACTGATAAACACTAGTGTGGGAGACTTGCTGAGTTAATCATGAACAGACTGAGCAAAGAGGCAAACTGGACACTCAGGACAAAAGAAGATAATTGATGGCTGAGGAATAATAAAACGTTTATTTCAGGAATGAAAATGACTTGGTAAAACTAGCTAACTGTCCTAGGGGAATGAATGACCATAACAACGAAGACTGACTACAAAACTGAAACATGAAGATAATCATGACTGTAACTGAAGGAAAAAGTGACACATACTAGATTTCTTTTACAGAGAAAGACTGAACATGAGATAAAGAAAAAAAACACCTACTGAATATGACTAAGATGATGCAAGAACAACTGAACAATGATGAGTCAACTATCTGAACATTGGCTTACAGTCTAACAGAAGATGTGACGACGATCTGAACAATTACTAAAACTGAATACTGAAATGACAAAACAACTAAGGACAAGGAACATGAATGAGTAGCACGAGAAAGATACAGATAACTGAAACCTGAATAAGATTTAAAATGACACTGAACCTAAAATACAGAAATCTGAAACTTAAGAAAACTGTGGACATATATACTGAAGGACTGAAATAGACAATGAATAAAAATTGAACACTGAGCACTCACGGAAACAAACGAATGAATAAACTGAACAATCACAACATGAAGGACTGAAATAAGAGGGAAAAAAATCGACATAATGAAACTAAGGAACAAATGAGACTCAAACTGAAAAGGAGATGCTGAAACTAAGGAAAGGAGATACTGAAATTGAAACCTAGAAAAATGAAAATGATTCTGAGAAGACTACAACCAAAGAGAGAAAAACCAATTGAACTGAGATACTGAGGTACGCTAAGAAAACTAAGGTGAGTGAATGAAAGACGACTTAAACTAACAAAAGAAGATAACTGATCTTCTCTTGATGATAAAAATGGTGGACTTTGAAATGAAGGGGAAAAGTTATGCTAACTAACTTAGACACAAATGCCTGTGTGGCCCTCCTAGTCTTTTTGCTCATGCCTAAACAACGACGAAAGAAACTGAAGAAACTACTCAGCCTTCACATTACTTCTGCAGCTCATGTTCCTCGTGATAAAAAAGGGTGGACTAAACGTTACCCAAAAAAAGCACTAAACAAAGGCTAAAGCTCATGGTGGACTGAACATTGCTAATCTCGACACTTGGTTGAAATCAAATACTAATGGATCACACGGTGTCATTCATTTCTGCAGCCTTAATATCAGCTTGTGCTTGCAAAGGCATTTCACACTCAATATGCCCAGCCCATGCCGTGAGGTGGAGTCTACATGAACAAAACCAACTATGTTAAGGAAAATTGATAGGAAACGAACAATTTTATAACATCACATAATCTGGTACTACTAGTCTACTACAACCATACTGATGCGGCAAAAAAAGAAAAAACAAACTGATGACTAACAGTAAAAAGTAAAAAAATGTTTTATCTCATGGCTGTACAAAACAAACTGCTCACTATAGCTCCGACTCTTAATAACAGATTTCATTAATAAAATGAAAAGTTATTCACATAATAAAAAGAATTAAAATGAAGAAGGAGAAGAGATCAAGTTGTAAACTAATAGCCTGAATGCATTCTTGGTAGCTGTTCTCCTTAATAACACGATACAAAAACACTTGATTTACGTGCATTGCTGTCACTGAAGTTCATCTACCAGCCGCTGTCATAATGCCTCTTCACACTGAATAAATCATTGCTAGCCGCTGTACTTATCTACGACGCCGCATAACAGAAAGAAACCCTTCGCCTACGCGCATTAGCCACATCTAACGTTTTTGGCCATAGCAAGCCTGTGCAGACCTCGGCTGCCTGCTAGCTCATGATGGTTCCGACCGACCATGTTGGCCGAGGTTTGAGCTGTCAACATCCCTGTAGTTTTTGGATTATTGCTCACACGAGGCTCCATAAACGTATAACTGTCCTAAATCCACGTCGTCGTCGGGTAATGGATGCTACCGCAGTGAGAGAATGGTGCCGTCTCCGGCATGCCGACCTGCGTAAAATTAACTGAATCTTTATAATCTACAGAACATGCTTAAAAAACTTAATAATCTAGTACCAAAACTAGATCACATCCACTTGCTTGAGAATGACTGAAATAAACATGAGTTGCGAGTGACATGCCGCACTGCTTGTATACCTCCAAGAATATGAACTAAACTTCATAATTTCAGTTTAGGACTGCCACCTAAACAGTTTATGCCAGAAAATGTATACATGTACCTACTCCCCACACCACCTACTTAGTAAATGAAAAATTGACACTCAACACTTCGTAGAAACAAAAATAGACATCTACATCCAAGACAACATGCACTTGGTGAGGGATATTTTGGGGATAGGATGACACACGCGGAAGAGGTGGCTGCAACAAATCCAGGGCGCGTTTCTGAATTCTGATGAATCACTAAAAAAATCTCCATGGTTGAACTAAGCTACCGCAAAACATTCCTGCCAAAAGCCAACGAACTAAACCACCGGCGCCGGCGAGAATCACGACGAACTGAATCAAGCACGAAGGAGGGCAGACACATAGAACAAAAAATTGGACAGAGCGGGGACTGCAGGGGGACGAATAAATACACCTTGCGCCTCATCGGCGCCGGCGACTACTACTGCCCCAACCGACTGGAGTTTGCTGGTGGCGAGCACGACGGGGCAGCTCCGTTGAGCTCCTCTTAATGCCCACATCTCTCCGACCTGGAGCCATCCCTGTGAAGCACGCCTCGTGCCTACGAGCTCTCCATGCGGGGACTGGCCGCGCACCATCTCCGCCTCACCGGCGAGAAGACTCGCCTTCCCCTCCGCCATCTCCGCCCCACCTCGGTCAACCCCCACCAATGCCCTTCTCAGCTACTCCGTAGAACAAACGGCCGCCGCCCCACAAAACTGAATAGAAAATTCAAAAAACACCTTTTTTTGTTTAACAAAACCACAAAGCTTTATTCAACCGTCACCAAATTTACATGAACGAAATCAAGATTTTCAAGATGGCCTAACCAAATATGAGGGCTAGTATCCAGAGATAAAGCATGCTTTGCAAGTTTGTGAGCTTCAACATTAGAGGTTTTACGTTCATGGCTAATCAAACAAGAAAAATTTGTAGAATGATATATGATTTTATGTACGACAGCCCCATATTGCGCCAATGTTCCAGTCTGGATTGCTTCTACGGCCACTCTGCAGACACGACTGATACTCACAGATCGATAACGACAGAACGACAAGTCCACGACAAAACAACAAGTCCACGACAAAAACTGAAGGCCCAACAAAACAACAAGTCCACAACAGAACGATCCGGTACGCGATGCTTGAAAATATAGTAAACTTAGAAATAAACACAGTTTTGTACAGAGTTTTAGATTGACTTTTTCTAAATGTTACTAATATCGAGTCGATACCAACTATACCTGGGCAAGATGAGGATGGTTCTGGCTAACGGGGGCTGGAATAGAGAAGAGCTCCCCTCCTATCCCTCTGTCGCCCCCCGCGCGGGCGGCCGAGGGGCTCCAACCCTAGCTGCCAGATCACCACTCCTTCCTCTCCCTCCCCTTCATCGCCGCCGGTGGACGGCGCCGGGCATAGTGAAAGATCGTGGATGTCGTCTACAGGGGGGGTGAATAGGCGCTTTAAAATAATTACGGTTTAGACTTAAACAAATGCGAAATAAACCTAGTGGTTAATCTATCAAGCACAAAACCTACAACAACTAGGCTCTTGAGGTGCCCAAAGTCCTCAAGAAGTTTAGCATGCGCAACTTCAAACTTCTCATTTTTAGTTTCAAAATCATTGGCCACCTCAAGAGCTCTATCATGAGATTCCTTCACTCTAGATAATTCTAGAGCAAAAGTCTCCTCAAGAGATTCATTGGTGGTTTGTTCAAGTTCAAGAGCTTGAGAGAGTTCTGCAATCTCATTAGCGTAATCACGCTGATGACCTTCCATTTTTTCAATGGTGACCTCAAGCTCCTCTAGATGAGATTCCAACTCCTCTATATATTTCTTGCCCTCGATAGTAATAGATATGATTTCAATGAAGTTGGAACAAGCAATTTTATTCTTATGAAGAGCTTTAAAAATCATTTCCCCTTTAATTTTTAAGGAGGCAACATTATCATTCTCTTCATCATTATCCTCATCATTATTAGCATCAACATCATCAACAAGAGACATATTGGGTTTCAAGGCAGGAGATATCTTTGAAGCCTTGGCCATAAGGCAAACCGCAATAGATGATGATGTAGGATCCCTTGAAGCACCATTTAAAACCACATCTTGTTCCATGGAGTGTTGGATTTCCTCTACATTGTTAGCACAACAACTCGAGGAAATACAAGCATTCTTATCATGGCAACAAGATATAGCAAAGCATATCATCATAAGATTTAGTCAAGCAATTTCTAGAAGATATGCACGGACTATCAACACAAGCATGAGAAATATGTAGGGTGCTCGAAGTGTTAAAGTGCAAAGAAGATGCACTGCAATAAGATAGTGATGAAGGATCATCCACAATAAGCATACTATCATCATTGCAATGACCAACACTACTCACCATTTCATGACCTTGTGGAAAACCACATGTAGGTGAAGTAGAAGAAGTTGAGAACACAATACGGCCGGAGGTGGAGGGAGAACAATCATTCCCACAAATCTTGGACACGCCATATTTATCTTGAAGCTTTGTCCACAACTCATGAGCATCCCGGAACGGCATGAGTTGAAATATAACTACATTTCTCAAAGCATCGAAAAGCACATTAGAAGCTTGAGCATTGAGATAAGAGTTTTTCTCATCCTCTAAAGATAATCTTGGGGGATCCTTTGGAGGAGAAAAACCCATATCTGCAATTCTCACTAAATTTTGGTCCATGACCCTAAAGAGATTAAGCATGCAAATTATCCAAACATCAAAATTTGTGCCATCGAAACTAAGAGTGTCAGAGAATCCTAATCCCCTAGTCGACATCTTTACTCTCTAGGCGGTTGAGCCTAACAAAGAGAGACGAGGCTCTGATACCAACTGAAAGATCGTGGATGTCGCCTAGAGGGGGGTGAATAGGCGCTTTAAAATAATTACGATTTAGGCTTGAACAAATGCGGAATAAACCTAGCGGTTAATTTGTCAAGCACAAAACCTACAACAACTAGGCTCACCTATGTGCACCAACAACTTATGCTAAGCAAGATAAACTACTAGATGATAGTAAGATATATGACAAGAAACAATATGGCTATCACAAAATAAAGTGCAAAAGTAAAGGGCTCGGGTAAGAGATAACCGAGGCACACGGAGATGACGATGTATCCCGAAGTTCACACCCTTGCGGATGCTAATCTCCGTTTGGAGCGGTGTGGAGGCAAAATGCTCCCCAAGAAGCCACTAGCACTACTAGGGAAAAGCCTATACATAGAATCTTACCAGCAGCGCTCCCTAAAATACCACGCTACTGCTATTTAGCAGCAGCGCGTGTTAAAGAAACGCGATGCTGACAGGAAAATAGCAGTAGCGCGTCCACCGCAAACGGCGTTGCTGCTATAATTGCCATGACCTCCCCCCCCCCCCCCCCCCGCTAGTTATAGCAGTAGCGCACTTTATTGAACAGCGATGCTGCTATAGAAGTTAGCAGCAGCGCGCTTGTGGGAAAACCGCTACTGCTAAGATCAGCCCACAAGTTTAGTCCCACCTCGCTCCGTGAACAGGGTGTTTACCACCTTAAATATGTTATTTCTGAAACTACCACAACCAGTTGGTCTTCACTGAACTCTATGTGTAAAATTTGTGGCTGCAATATGAGTCCTCTCCGGTTCCTACCGGATAGGACTCATATTGACAATTCAAGTTGTACACAAAAAGATCATTGATGGCCAATGTATTTTTGCGTTGACGTATTTTTTGTATAGTTACACTTAGCAGTAGCGGTTTATGTGCAACGTGCTACTGCTATTCTGGTTATCTGTAGCGCATTTCGGCAAATGCGCTACAACTATCCCTACCTTATCCCCACGCACACGACCGGCCCTCACTCACACTCTCACTCTCGCCCCCCGTGCCGATAACCGTCGTCGTGCGTCGCCGCCGCCGCCGCCTTCGTCCGTCCGCCGCCGAGGTACTCCCCTCCTTCCGTCCCTCCTCCCTCCTCCTTGCACATCCTCCCTTCGCCTGCGGCCGCCCCTCCCTCCTCCGCCGCCGCCCTCCTTCCTCCGCCGCCCTCCTTCCTCCGCCTGCGACCGCCCTCTCCCTCCTCCGCCGGTAGTCCTCCTCCCACCGCCCTCGACCTCGCCGCCCCTAGCTACCTCTCCGTCGCCCCCCACCCCCTGCCACTAGTTAGTACTAGATTTAATAGTTGTAGATGTTAATTTAGGGTTCATAGCTAGTACTAGATGTTAATTTAGTTAGTACTAGATTTTTAGTAGTAGTAGATGTTAATTTAGGGTTCATAACTAGTTTAGTAAGTAAATTAATAAACTAGTTGAAGTAGTTGAATTAATAGAACTAATGTATTTTTAGTAAGATAATTAATATAACTAGTTGAACTACTTTATTTTTAGAAAGAACTAGTTTTTTTCTATTTATAGTAAGTTTATATTTAGTAAGAACTAGTTGAATTAATAAAACTAGTTGAACATGTCATATTTGTTGTTATTTTTTAGTTTAAGCAATTATTCGGGATGTATATCTTGTGTTGTTGCTCAAATAGGATATGTGGTTGCCCAAGTGGCCCTTCATGTTCAGTTTACATCTCCGAGTGGCCTATGTTTTGCCGGAGTGTTGATTAATTTCCGTTCCGGTAAATTTCAGGCGCTCGATATGTCCTTTTTTAGCAAAGGTCATGCCGGATTTTTTCGTGAATTCTGGCATGACTTGTGCTAGAATATGTACAAGTTTAATCTTTGAATTATGAACGCGGGAAATGTCGTACTCGGACGATGACAGTCTCCCGGGGGAGTGTAGCTGGTGCCACGACGATCGAGGTATGTGCGACAGGTTCGTTCGGCTGGACGAAGATCGGCGCTTCAGCATTAAGCTTGAGGAGACCTTCGATTGTGAAACGGTACGCAACAACAACAAGTGTTTTTTTCGTAATTAAGCATGACTTCAACTATTTCAATGTCTAATTTTCATATTTTACAATTCGACTAGCTTATCCCATGCCATGCAAGACGCTATGTCTTGGAGAGGATGGGTTTTGAAGACCATGAAAATTTCGAAACAAAGAAAATACACCTAAGGACCCATCATGATATGGATTTTGAAGTAAATCTGTGCAATGCTCAGAGCGTAACCCATTTTGGTTGCCAAAATTGGGAAGCACTTTGCAAAATGTATGGTTTTTATGAGGGTATGATTGTCACCATGGATCTTGGTGATCCTGACATCGAGCAAGACAATATGGACATTTGGGTCCTTGTTGATACGCTTCCGATTGTACCGCTATGTGAGTTTTTCAAACATAGTTATTAACTAATTTATATTGTTTATTTCAAAATAGTTGATAGCTTATTTCCATTGATAGCTTATTTTGATTCTTCAAAGACTGTGCAGAAGATGGTAGATAAAACCCACTACACCGATGGCACCGAGTTAACGTATAAGGAGAAAAATCATCTGATCGCATTTTGTACTCTTCTTGAGAATTACAATAACTATTATCGAACTCCTCCAAATTATGGTGAATACGTGCCACTAGTGCATGTGTTGAACCACGGTAACTTCTCTGGAGATACCCTGGTAAGATTTTTTACTATTACGACATCCGTGCATCTTTTGCATACTTCTAAAACTAGTACATCATTGCTAACTACGAAGTTATTATTGTGTGTTTCAACAGAAACTCCCGATGGATTGTGTGCCTCATCTGATGTCTCTGCATGGTCGCCTCTCAGTTCTGAACATACTGCCAGGTAAATCTACGGAGCTCACCTGTGCATATCAGATTTCTAAAACCCGTGAACACATGTTCATCAAAGAATGGAAGAAATGTATGGACATTCGCAAGGAGGTTCTTGGAAGTAACATTCAGCGAAAGGCAAGAATTGGAGACAGGCTAATCTCCATTCTCCATAATGGAGAGTCAGGGGCTATCTTGTTTTTTGCTATTTTACCTTAGAAAATGTAGTAGGTCTTGATCGAATGTAATAGGTCCTATGAGGTACAATATGTTTAGTATGTGGTAATGTGTTAGAGTTGATAATGATGATCTTGACGAGGTGTTATGTGATGTCAATGATGAAAACGATGATCTTGAGGAGGTGTTATATGACAATGATGTATTATGATGATAAGTTGTTAATGATATGATGATGATGATGATATTATTATATCATTGGGTGAAAGAACCGCGGATTAGTTTCAAGTGGATGGACATCCACTTGAAACTAGTCCACGGTTCTTTCACACCATGATGGAGTAACTCATTATTATGTAAAAACAATCTCTAAATTCCTGTTGTATGAAAACTTGTGTAAAGGTGTATGAATACAACATGAAATAAAAAAGAAATAAAATACTAAATAATAGTAGTAGCGCGGGAGAGGGGAAGCGCTATTACTAATTACCAGTAGTGCTTTTCTGAAGGAGCGCTACTACTAAGTCAAGTTACCAGTAGCGTGGGTCTAGGCGCGCTATTGCTAAGCATTAGCTGTAGCGCCTTATCAGTAGCGCTCCTGCCCGCGCTACTGATAGGCCTAAAACCTGCGCTGCTGCTAGGCTTTTCCCTAGTAGTATAGGGCCACCGTAATCTCCTCACACCCTCGCACAATGCAACATGCCGTGATTCCACTAAAGGACCCTTGAGGGCGGTCACCGAACCCGTACACTTTGGCAACCCTTGGGGGCGGTCACCGAAACCCGTCAAATTGCTCGGGGCGGTCTCCACAACCTAATTGGAGACCCCCCCCCCCAACGCTTGCCCGGAGCTTTACACCACAATGATTGAGCTCCAAACACCACCAACCGTCTAGGACGCCCAAGCACCCAAGAGGAACAAGCTCAAGGGTACCAAGAACCCAAGAGTAATAAGCTTCTCAACTTGTAACTTCCACGTATCACCATGAAGTACTCAAACCTATGCACCAAATGCAATGGCAAGGGCACATGGAGTGCCCAAGTCCTTCTCTCCCAAATCCCACCAAAGGCACAAATGCTAGCGAGGAAAATGAGAGGAAAAACAAGAAGGAGAACACCAAGAACTCCAAGATCTAGATCCAAGGGGTTCCCCTCACATAGAGGAGAAAATGATTGGTGGAAATGTGGATCTAGATCTCCTCTATCTTTTTCCCAAAAACTAGCAAGAATCCATGGAGGTATTGAGAGATAGCAAGCTCGAAGAAGGTCAACAATGGGGGAAGAACACGAGCTCAAAGAATAAGGTTCAATGGGGAAGAAGACCCCCATTTATAGGTCCCCAAGAATCTACCTGTTATGTCCAGAAAACTATAAGACTGGTACAACTGGTGCACGAACCGGTACAACCGGTCAAAATAGATGAAAAACCAACCTGTAGGAAAAAGAGCTAAGCGGTACAACAGCCCGGGGAACCGGTAGTACTGGTTAAACTAAACTAACCGGTACAACCGGTCAACAACCGCCCAAGAACCGCTCCAAAATAGAAACTAGTCCGGTAGTAGCGCGGTACATGGCCAGTACAACCTTCGGACCAATTCTAGAGCGGTACAACCGCTCCAAACACCGGTTCTACCGGTCAACCGATACAACCGCTCTAAGGGGCGGTACAACCTCTCTATGTAAAATAGGTAAGATCAAACCAGCCACAACTTTCGCATACGAGCTCCAAATTTGACGAAATCAAGTTTGTTGGAAAGCTAAAGACAAGAGAAAACACAATCTTGATATAAATATCAAGAAATAGCAATAGATAAATTACCCAAAATAAAATGGCGAGAACCCTTTCTCAATTAAGACCGGTAAAAACTCCAACACCGGAAACACAAAAGAAGATGCATAAGAAATCGGTTTTCAAAGAACTCGAGCTTGTCATCAAGATGACCATAAGCTCTAGACTCACAAATATAACCAACAAAGAACCATGAAAGATGATGCAAGGATGCAATGGTTTGAGCTCTCTACGAATGATACGACCAAGCTACTCATCGAGAGCCCCCTCTTGATAGTACGGCAATCGATCCTATAACCCGATCTCCCAACTACCACCATGAGACCAGTAAAATAAAAAACCTATCAAGGGCAAACATTTGCCTTGCACATGGTCCACTTGAGCTAGATGATGACGATCTTGACTCCCTTAAGTTGGACCACCTTTCTTGATTGCATTGGCTCGATGAAGACTAGATGATTGATCTCCCATAATCCACTATGGGTGAGACACTCTTCGGCACATCTTAACAAGTCCATTGACACCACAATGTATGGTAAGCTTCAAGCACTTGATCTCTTCGTGATGCTCCACTTGAACTTGCACACGAAAATCTTGATGACGATCACCACTTGATGTCATCCTCTCCATGGGTTGAGTGATATCTTCCTCTTGACGCAAGCCCATGAACACATACCTAACCCCACACAGAACTCTCACATAGACCATGGGTTAGTACACAAAGTGCAATGGACAATGCTTACCATACCATGGGATCACTTGATCCCTCTCGGTACATCTTCTACACTTTGGGAGTTGATCAACTTGATTCACTCTTGACTTAGTCTTGATCAACCTTGAGTCTTTCCAACTCTCTTCATTTGGATGATGTCTTGAAGGTAAACATGAATGATCACACAATCTTCTTCTTCTTCAAGACATGCTTGCAATAAGCTCAACACTCACATGACCAATCTTAGAATAATTCCTTAATAGCACCTTGGTCAACTCATAAACTCTTTGAAACCAACACATGGACTTCAAGAAATGCCCATGGAAAAATCCTTCAAATATAACTCAAGGCAACCATTAGTCCATAGATATTGTCATTAATTACCAAAACCAAATATGGGGGCACCGCATGTTCTTTCAATCTCCCCATTTTGGTAATTGATGACAATCACTTTCAAGAGAGTTTATATAAGGAATTATGCATCACCATGCAATGCAACAACCAATAATGCATGCGTAAGAGATGCAAATGCTTGGGAACACAACCAAAGCAAGAAAAGATGACTCTCTAAAATTCTCCACAAAACTCTCTGAAACTTCTCCCCCATTGGCATCAATTGCCAAAATGGGAGAAAAGCTTAGAAGGACAATATAAATCGTGTTCCTCCATAAATTGTGTATTTCTCAACAAGAGAGTGGAATGCAATACACATATCCAACGGTAAATACTTGGAGGAAGACAAACTATATTGAGGCTCAAAGATTGCAAAAGAAAGATATGCCACAAAGACATAACAAAGAGAGAAACAAGCAATCAAAAGATACCAATTGAAGCAAGCTATCAAAAGATACCAATTGAACCAACTAGACCAAAGATCCTACGAGCCACATGAATAAATGATATTATGATATGAGCAAAGGAGTGATCTAAAGAAACTAGAGAATCTCCCCATGATTTGTGCACACATAAGAATTTTTTGAATTAGGATACAAAGTGCACAAAATAGGATCATAGATCCCCCAAAATCAATAGAAACTTACAACAAGTGTAAGTGAGCATATAGGAAACAAAGCCTAGCACTTGCAACAAACACATGGTTGAGGAACATGTAAAAGAGGCAACTTAAGAATAGGCTCAACCAAAATGATGTGTGTGATTCATGGCAAAGCACTTGAGAAGACTAAAATAAGGATGAGCATTAAGCATCAACATAGTCTTGGATAAATGAGATACACGGTGCATGACATTCCTCCCCACACACATCCAACTAACAAATGGGTTCACAAGCTCACTAAAAAGAAAACGACAAAGCTTGCGACAACCCATGGTGAAGATAGAAGAAGAAAGCCTCATCATGACGAGGGATACCAATTAAGATGGCAAAAGCCTCATAAGGACAAGCATGAGGAAAATAATCTTCACCACACAAGAGTGCATGAAGATGCAACGAGATAAGACATGCACTCAAGGCAAAAGCTTTCACGGAGCCACCAAAGAAATAACATAAGAAAGACAAGGTGGACGTGAAAGAAAGGATATCATCTAGAGATGTAATTTCTCTCAAGTGTATAAGGTTCTAGGTAGACGAAATCATGATGATATATATCTACAAAGAAGGATGTACACCCGAAATAGTTACAACACGAAGGAACAAGATATCCAAAAGGAAGTCATACATATACCAATAAGATATTTGCTTGGAAGCATAGCACATGGCTAGATATGGTCTTATTGTATATAAATGAATTCCTACCACACAACCATTAAAGACATCACAACTAGCAACATGAGATCATCATTGAGATGCTTTGAGAAAGGAAACGAGTATCACAAGATGGAATGAATATCATGCCAAGATGCAACCTACACAAGGTTGAAGCAAGAAATGCGTGCATGAAGTATATGAAGATATTTTTTACCGAGTTAACATTGGAAGGATGTAGTAGAAACCAATTGAAGGTAGTAGATAGTAGGTCATTGAGCATCCTAGCTTGACTCCAATAAGCACATGGTGACACCACCTCCCTTGTGAGTGAGCCGAGCATCCAATGCATCTCCAATTGTTCCTAGACCAGTATTAGAAACAAAATGGTACCCAAACTCATTGGGACCAAAGAGTTAGAAACACCAATATACATAGGACAAACTCCACATAAATATGTGCATATAGATATGGACATGAATTCCATGCACATCTCATCCAATTTGAGACTTGGTGGAGTTTCCCCTATATATTGGGTTAGAGAAAGAAAGCATGCCAAAGAAAATATGTTAAGTAAATATGCATGCTAAAGACTTTCAAGAACCAACACCAAATGAAAAAGGAATACCAAGTGAAAAGGATACCAAAATGAGAAACCATCACTTGGAAGATATCATTAACCGATACATCAAGGAATGAGATATCCATTGGCACACTCAAAAAGAATGATGTCAAACTCCCAAAAGAGAGAATGGTTCCAAACAAACCAAGTGCTCTACAAAGTTTCATGATGGCACAAAGTACCAAAAAGAAACGGTTTGCATTCCACCAACACACACTTGATAAGGATCACAAGGTGAGCATTCTAAGAAAAATAGGATAGCTCCCCTAAGCATTGTGCATTATAGAGAATTTGCATTTGAATACAAAAAGCACAAGATAGGATCAGCACTTTCACTATATTTATACAAACACTAGACAATCTCAAGGAAACAACAAGATCCACAAGTGGTATGGAATACACTGGGAGTTGACACAATCCTAGGCAAGAGATAAGGAAAATAAAAGCAAAGGCCAATGTAAAGATGATCAATAATTTCTACCACACATAAGTGAGTACAGATTGTCAAAAGACAAGAAGTATTTGGAAATAATTCCGTTGGTAGATAGCAAGGATATCCAACATCATCGTCACACCAAACACAAGCAAATTGCAACTTGTAGAGCTAGCATGCCACCTAGTAACAAGATAATTTACAATATCAATTCTAGGTGACAATATCTCAAATGTACACATTTCCTAGGCTTGTAATATGCACATAGCATATTACTCCCCCATGACGTGATACCAATAAAAACTTAACAAGAGGCAATAAGAGGATCCAACAAGAGATAATTAATGGACTATTTAGAATTTGAATTTCTCATGAGAAGACATACCACATAGTGACTAGATAAGCTTGCAATATCAATACTAGGTGGTATTCCTCATGTACACACATTTGTGGGACCGTGAGGTGCACAAAGCACATCACTCCCCCGAAATGGGATGTTCCATTAATCTATCACACGAGCCAATTAAGATATAAACAAGATGCAAAAGGCTCAACGCATGACACACACGTACATCATGTGCAAACCAACACACACATACTTGATTGCTCAAGATAATCAAATTGGAAGCACAACATATACAAACACATGCAAGGAACGAAACCAAACATGCAAAGGGTCAAGTAACTATCAATGTAAACACTTTAAGCACGAGTTACTGCAAGGAGGAACATTGGATATAAGATAGAAACTTGATAATTCGAATGACTTGGCTTGAGACAATATGAATGATGAAAATCCCCTTAATTCTTCATAATGTAGCCAAGTCTCCAATGCCCTCCGTAGAGACCTATTGATCAAGTTTGAGCTAGTTGGTCCCCAGCCAAGTTGGGTCCTAAGAGGTTAGTCACAATAGGCTTGGCTACCCAAATGGTTCTTTGCTTGACACCACTTTGAGTACACAAACTTGGCAAACACATTGCCAACCTTATCCTTCCCAAGAGAATAGATATCATCAATAATAATTGGGTTGGATGAGTTACCACTAGTGCATGAAGAAGCAAGGTGATCTTTCTCACGACATAAGTAGAAACGTCTACTCTTCACTTTCTTCAACTTGAGAAGCATTAGCTTGAGTATTCTTGGGAAGAGGCATTTCTTCAACTTGTGGTTGAGCATGAGATTGAACTTGTGGCCGCTTCCCTTGTTGCTTGTCACTAATGGCCTTCTTCTTCAATGGGCAAGATCTAACATGATGCCCTTCAATTTTTCACTTGAAGCAAACAATCTTGGCCGAATTCTTGACTTGTTCTTGGCCCTTCTTCTTGTTCATCTTGGACTTCTTCTTCTTATTGGAGTTGAATCCAAGTCCACCTTTGTCATTGGGGGATTTTGAAGGAAATATGCCCTAGAGGCAATAATAAAGTTATTATTTATTTCCTTATCATGATAAATGTTTATTATTCATGCTAGAATTGAATCAACCGGAAACATGATACATGTGTGAATACATAGACAAACTGAGTGTCACTAGTATGCCTCTACTTCACTAGATCGTTAATCAAAGATGGTTATGTTTCCTAGCCATGGAAAAAGAGTTGTCATTTGATTAACGGGATCACATCATTAGGAGAATGATGTGATTGACTTGACCCATTCCGTTAGCTTAGCACTTGATCGTTTAGTATGTTGCTATTGCTTTCTTCGTGACTTATACATGTTCCTATGACTATGAGATTATGCAACTCCCGTTTACCGGAGGAACACTTTTGTGCTACCAAACGTCACAACGTAACTGGGTGATTATAAAATTGCTCTATAGGTGTCTCTAAAGGTACTTGTTGGGTTGGCGTATTTCGAGATTAGGATTTGTCACTCCGATTGTCGGAGAGGTATCTCTGGGCCCACTCGGTAATGCACATCAATATAAGCCTTGCAAGCATTGCAACTAGTGAGTTAGTTGCGGGATGATGTATTACGGAACGAGTAAAGAGACTTGCCGGTAACGAGATTGAACTAGGTATTGAGAAACCGACAATCGAATCTCGGGCAAGTAACATACGGATGACAAAGGGAACAACGTATGTTGTTATGTGGTTTGACCGATAAAGATCTTCGTAGAATATGTGGGAGCCAATATGAGCATCCAGGTTCCGCTATTGGTTATTGACCGGAAACGTGTCTCGGTCATGTCTACATAGTTCTCGAACCCGTAGGGTCCGCATGCTTAAAGTTCGATGACGGTTATATTATGAGTTTATGTGTTTTGATGTACCGAAGGTAGTTCGGAGTCCCGGATGTGATCACGGACATTACGAGGAGTCTCTAAATGGTCAAGACGTAAAGATAGATATATTGGACGACTATATTTGGACAGCGGAATGGTTCCGGGTGAGATCGGGATAGTACCGGAGCACCGGGAGGTTATCGGAACCCCCCGGGAGGTATATGGGCCTTAATGGGCTTTAGTGGAAAGGAGGGGAAAGTTGCAAGGGAGGGGGCGCCCCCCCCCCCAAACCCAATCCGAATTGGGAAGGGGGCCGGCCCCCCCTTTCCTTCCTCCCTCCTTCCTCTTCCATCCCGCTCCCTCTCCAAGTAGGAAAAGGAGGAGTCCTACTCCCGGTGGGAGTAGGACTCCCCCCTTGGGCGCGCCTCCTCCTCCGGGCCGGCCTCCTTCTCCCTTCCTTTATATACGGAGGAGGCGGGCACCCCATAGACAATAATTGATCCCTTGGATCTCTTAGCCGTGTGCGGTGCCCCCCTCCACCGTAGTCCACCTCGATAATATCGTAGCGGTGCTTAGGCGAAGCCCTGCGTCGATAGAACATCATCATCGTCACCACACCGTCATGCTAACGGAACTCTCCCTCAAAGCTCAGCTGGATCGGAGTTCGAGGGATGTCATCAAGCTGAACATGTGTTGAACTCGGAGGTGCCGTGCGTTCGGTACTTGATCGGTCGGATCGTGAATACGTACGACTACATCAACCGTGTTGTGCTAACGCTTTTGCTTTCGGTCTACGAGGGTACGTGGACAACACTCTCCCTCTCGTTGTTATGCATCACCATGATCTTGCGTGTGCGTAGGAATTTTTTTGAAATTACTACGTTCCCCAACAATGGCATCCGAGCCTGGTTTTATGCGTAGATGTTATATGCACGAGTAGAACACAAGTGAGTTGTGGGCGATACAAGTCATACTACTTACCAGCATGGCATACTTTGGTTCGGCGGTATTGTTGGATGAAGCGGCCCGGACCGACATTACGCGTACGCTTACGCGAGACTGGTTCTACCGACGTGCTTTGCACATAGGTGGCTGGTGGGTGTCAGTTTCTCCAACTTTAGTTGAACCGAGTGTAGCTACGCCCGGTCCTTGAGAAGGTTAACACAGCACTAACTTGACAAACTATCATTGTGGTTTTGATGCATAGGTAAGAATGGTTCTTGCTCAGCCCGTAGCAGCCACGTAAAACTTGCAACAACAAAGTAGAGGACGTCTCACTTGTTTTTGCAGGGCATGTTGTGATGTGATATGCTCAAGACGTGATGTTATATTTTATTGTATGAGATGATCATGTTTTGTAACTAAGTTATCGGCAACTGGCAGGAGCCATATGGTTGTCGCTTTATTGTATGAAATGCAAACGCCCTGTAATTGCTTTACTTTATCACTAAGTGGTAGCGATAGTCATAGAAGAAATAGTCGGCGAGACGACAACGATGCTACGATGGAGATCAAGGTGTCGCGCCGGTGACGATGGAGATCATGACGGTGCTTCGGAGATGGAGATCACAAGCACAAGATGATGATGGCCATATCATATCACTATATTGATTGCATGTGATGTTTATCCTTTATGCATCTTATCTTGCTTTGATTGACGGTAGCATTATAAGATGATCTCTCACTAAATTTCAAGATAAAAAATGTTCTCCCTGAGTATTCACCGTTGCCAAAGTTCGTCATGCCCAGACACCACGTGATGATCGAGTGTGATAAGCTCTACGTCCATCTACAACGGGTGCAAGCCAGTTTTGCACACGCAGAATACTCAGGTTAAACTTGACGAGCCTAGCATATGCAGATATGGCCTCGGAACACTGAGACCGAAAGGTCGAGCGTGAATCATATAGTAGATATGATCAACATAGTGATGTTCACCATTGAAAACTACTCCATTTCACGTGATGATCGGTTATGGTTTAGTTGATTTGGATCACATGATCACTTAGATGATTAGAGGGATGTCTATCTAAGTGGGAGTTCTTAAGTAATATGATTAATTGAACTTAAATTTATCATGAACTTAGTACCTGATAGTATTTTGCATGTTTATGTTGTCGTAGATAGATGACTCGTGTTGTTGTTCTGTTGAATTTTAATGTGTTCCTTGAGAAAGCAAAGTTGAAAGATGATGGTAGCAATTACACGGACTGGGTCTGTAACTTGAGGATTATCCTCATTGCTGCACAGAAGAATTACGTCTTGGAAGCACCGCTAGGTGCCAGGCCTGCTACAGATGCAACTGCAGATGTTGTGAACGTTTGGCAGAGCAAAGCTGATGACTACTCGATAGTTCAGTGTGCCATGCTTTACGGCTTAGAACCGGGACTTCAATGACATTTTGAACGTCTTGGAGCATATGAGATGTTCCAGGAGTTGAAGTTAATATTTCAAGCAAATGCCTGGATTGAGAGATATGAAGTCTCCAATAAGTTCTACAGCTGCAAGATGGAGGAGAATAGTTTTGTCAGTGAGCATATACTCAGAATGTCTGGGTATAACAATCACTTGATTCAACTGGGAGTTAATCTTCCGGATGATTGCGTCATTGACAGAATTCTCCAATCACTGCCACCAAGCTACAAGAGCTTCGTGATGAACTATAACATGCAAGGGATGGATAAGACAATTCCCGAGCTCTTTGCAATGCTAAAGGCTGCGGAGGTAGAAATCAAAAAGGAGCATCAATTGTTGATGGTCAATAAGACCACCAGTTTCAAGAAAAAGGGCAAAGGGAAGAAGAAGGGGAACTTCAAAAAGAACAGCAAACAAGTTGCTGCTCAAGAGAAGAAACCCAAGTCTGGACCTAAGCCTGAGACTGAGTGCTTCTACTACAAGCAGAGTGGTCACTGGAAGCGGAACGGCCCCAAGTATTTGGCGGATAAGAAGGATGGCAAGGTGAACAAAGGTATATGTGATATACATGTTATTGATGTGTACCTTACCAGAGCTCGCGGTAGCACCTGGGTATTTGATACTGGTTCTGTTGCTAATATTTGCAACTCAAAACAGGGACTACGGATTAAGCGGACACTGGCTAAGGACGAGGTGACGATGCATGTGGGAAACGGTTCCAAAGTCGATGAGATCGCCGTCGGCACGCTACCTCTACATCTACCTTCGGGATTAGTATTAGACCTAAATAATTGTTATTTGGTGCCAGCGTTGAGCATGAACATTATATCTGGATCTTGTTTAATGCGAGACGGTTATTCATTTAAATCAGAGAATAATGGTTGTTCTATTTATATGAGTAATATCTTTTATGGTCATGCACCCTTAAAGAGTGGTCTATTTTTGATGAATCTCGATAGTAGTGATACACATATTCATAATATTGAAGCCAAAAGGTGCAGAGTTGATAATGATAGTGCAACTTATTTGTGGCACTATCGTTTAGGTCATATTGGTGTAAAGCACATGAAGAAACTCCATACTGATGGACTTTTGGAATCACTTGATTATGAATCACTTGGTACTTGCGAACCATGCCTCATGGGCAAGATGACTAAAACGCCATTCTCCGGAACTATGGAGCGAGCAACTGATTTATTGGAGATCATACATACTGATGTATGAGGACCAATGAATGTTGAGGCTCGCGGCGGGTATCGTTATTTTCTCACCTTCATAGATGATTTAAGCAGATATGGGTATATCTACTTAATGAAACATAAGTCTAAAACATTTGAAAAGTTCAAAGAATTTCAGAGTGAAGTTGAAAATCATCGTAACAAGAAAATAAAGTTTCTACGATCTGATCGTGGAGGAGAATATTTGAGTTACGAGTTTGGTCTACATTTGAAACAATGCAGAATAGTTTCGCAACTCATGCCACCCGGAACACCACAGCGTAATGGTGTGTCCGAACATCATAATTGTACTTTTCTAGATATGGTGCGATCTATGATGTCTCTTACTAATTTACCGCTATCATTTTGGGGTTATGCTTTAGAGACGGCCGCATTCACGTTAAATAGGGCACCATCAAAATCTGTTGAGACGACGCCTTATGAACTGTGGTTTGGCAAGAAACCAAAGTTGTCGTTTCTTAAAGTTTGGGGCTGCGATGCTTATGTGAAAAAGCTTCAACCTGATAAGCTCGAACCCAAATCGGCGAAATGTGTCTTCATAGGATACCCAAAGGAGATTGTTGGGTACACCTTCTATCACAGATCCGAAGGTAAGACATTCATTGCCAAGAATGGACCCTTTCTAGAGAAAGAGTTTCTCTTGAAAGAAGTGAATGGGAGGAAAGTAGAACTTGATGAGGTAACTGTACCTGCTCCCTTATTGGAAAGTAGTTCATCACAGAAATCGGTTCCTGTGACATCTATACCAATTAGTGAGAAAGTTAATGATGATGATCATGAAACATCAGATCAAGTTCTTACTGGACCTCGTAGGTCAACCAGAATAAGATCCGCACCAGAGTGGTACGGTAATCCTGTTCTGGAGGTCATGTTACTAGACCATAATGAACCTACGAACTATGAAGAAGCGATGGTGAGCCCAGATTTCGCAAAATGGTTTGAGGCCATGAAATATGAGATGGGATCCATGTATGAGAATAAAGTGTGGACTTTGGTTGACCTGCTCAATGATCGACAGGCCATTGAAAATAAATGGATCTTCAAGAAGAAGACTGACGCTGATGGTAATGTTACTGTCTATAAAGCTCGGCTTGTTGCAACAGGTTTTCTACAAGTTCAAGGGGTTGGCTACGATGAGACTTTCTTACCCGTAGCGATGCTTAAGTCTGTCCGAATCATGTAAGCAATTGCCGCATTTTATGATTATGAAATTTGGCAAATGGATGTCAAAACTGCATTCCGGAATGGATTTCTGGAAGAAGAGTTGTATATGATGCAACCGGAAGGTTTTGTCGATCCAAAGGGAGCTAACAAAGTGTGCAAGCTCCAGCGATCCATTTATGGACTGGTGCAAGCCTCTCGGAGTTGGAATAAATGTTTTGATAATGTGATCAAGGCATATGGTTTTATATAGACTTTTGGAGAAGCCTGTATTTACAAGAAAGTGAGTGGGAGCTCTGTAGCATTTTTGATATTATATGTGGATGACATATTGTTGATCAGAAATGATATAGAATTTCTGGATAGCATAAAGGGATATTTGAATAAGAATTTTTCAATGAAAGACCTCGGTGAAGCTGCTTATATATTGGGCATTAAGATCTATAGAGATAGATCAAGAAGCTTAATTGGACTTTCACAAAGCACATACCTTGACAAAGTTTTGAAGAAGTTCAAAATGGATCAAGCAAAGAAAGGGTTCTTGCCTGTGTTACAAGGTGCGAAGTTGAGTCAGACCCAATGCCCGACCACTGCAGAAGATAGAGATAAAATGAAAGATGTTCCCTATGCTTCGGCCATAGGCTCTATCATGTATGCAATGCTGTGTACCAGACCTGATGTGTGCCTTGCTATTAGTTTAGCAGGGAGGTACCAAAGTAATCTAGGAGTGGATCACTGGACAGCAGTCAAGAACATCCTGAAATACTTGAGAAGGACTAAGGATATGTTTCTCGTTTATGGAGGTGACAAAGAGCTCGTCGTAAATGGTTACATCGATGCAAGCTTTGACACTGATCCGGACGATTCTAAATCGCAAACCAGATATGTGTTTATATTGAACGGTGCAGCTGTCAGTTGGTGCACTTCTAAACAAAGCATCGTAGAGGGATCTACATGTGAAGCGGAGTACATAGCTGCTTCAGAAGCAGCAAATGAAGGAATCTGGATGAAGGAGTTCATATCCGATCTAGGTGTCATACCTAGTGCATCGGGTCCAATGAAAATCTTTTGTGACAATACTGGTGTAATTGCTTTGGCAAAGGAATCCAAATTTCACAAGAGAACCAAGCACATCAAGAGACGCTTCAATTCCATCCGGGATCAAGTCCAGGTGGGAGACATAGAGATTTGCAAAATACATACGGATCTGAATGTTGCAGACCCGTTGACTAAGCCTCTTCCACGAGCAAAACATGATCAGCACCAAGGCTCCATGGGTGTTAGAATCATTACTGTGTAATCTAGATTATTGACTCTAGTGCAAGTGGGAGACTGAAGGAAATATGTGTCAGATTTCGGGTTCCGGCAGACCCTTAAGGTTCGACCTCTGGGGTGCATGCGGAGATCACTCCCCTACCTACTCACGTCTCGTCGCCTCGCAAAGGATCTAGGCTACCCGAAGAACAACACAAGGGACGCAAGGTTTATACTGGTTCAGGCCACCATGGTGGTGTAATACCCTACTCCAGTGTGTGTGGTGTGTGGATTGCCTCAGGGGCTGATGATGAACAATACAAGGGAAGAACAACCTCGCGAGGGATGTTATTGCGGAGGTGATGCCTCTTGGGAATGATTGGATCCGGATCCCTTTCTACTGTGGTGGCTAGCCCTATTTATAGAGTGAGGCCCTGGCCCTCTTCCCAAATATTGAGTGGGAAGGGCGCCAACAATTGGCCATTTTGAAGGGGAACATCTAGTACACTTATCCTGACTAAAGTTGGTCCTCGCCTGCCAAAGGTTCTGACGATGATGCCTTCCTGGGCTCCACGATAACCTCCGTCCTGCCGTTCTGCTGGTCTTGGTCTTGTTGCACCGAAATGGTAACCTTTTCCTGATGACTTGGCCTGTGCTTGCCCCCTTTGCACCGAAGGGGAAACAAGGACACTACGTAGGCCGGCGCCCACCTGGCTTCGGTCGTCATGGCTTGCGTCACAGGCACCTCGTGAGGTACCCCGCCTTGATCTCTCCGCCTCCTCACGAGCCAGCCTGACGAGGCTGCGCCTGAGGAAGCTTCCTGTCGTCCGCCCCAAGAGGCTCGGCCCCTCGCGAGGGTCTTGAGCTTGTGTTGACTAAGATGGGTCATACTAGGCCACTCCTTGAGCCACGCCACAGGCCACAGGCAGGCAAGTCTGGGTACCCCCGTTCCCAGAACACCAACAGTAGCCCCCCGGCCCAAGGCGCGCCCGGACTTGGCTTAGCAGAGAAGCGAAGGGGCAAGTGCGAAGCTCCACGGGCCCCAACAGCCTGCATTCTTGGGCGCCGCGTGGCTGTTGATTGGACGTGGGCGTCCCCGCTTCCCCACAACGCCTCAGCAACTGCATGACTTGACAAGTCCCTGCATGCAAAAATATGTCATGATTACCTGTGATCGTGGAGGCCGGTGGTTGGCCTCCTCCAGCTATATGTACGGAATGGCGCGAGCCCTTCCTATCCATCCCTTCCTGCTACTCTCTTTCTTCTTCTTCCTCGTCCTTGCTCCACCTTACGCCAATGGCGCCAATCCGCCGGTTTTCTGCAGAAGAGAAAGGGAAGGCCCCCCGAGAGGGTCCTGTTCCGCTTCCGCCGAAGAAACGGCCAGCCCTCTGCCACGGAGACGAGGGTGCTTGGCAGGAGGTGTCGAGGCCCTGATTCGAGCGGCCGCCGCCTGGGTTTCCGTTGCCCTTGTACGCCTGGATCGAGGGCCCTAAAAACACAGGCGCTGAACGACATCGCCAGTGCCGCCGTCGTCGCGGGTGGATTACGGCAGTGCGCATCGTTCCTCCTGGAGTTCACGCCGAGGACTCCTCCCGTGAGCTCGTGCTTCATGCCGCCATGCCTCCTCGATCTTGATTCGCCTTCCTCCCTCCTTCGCCTTCGAGATCCCGCCGAGGCGGCCTCTTGACCTCTGGCTGCAGCACGCTGACTGTAGTACCCCTGCGACCGAAGTGGAGGTCGAGGTTGTCGCTCCGGGCAAGGTCTACATGACCCGGGGCTGGGGCGAGATCGCCCAGGCCTCCCGATCGGAGGGGGCCCTCGTGATCCACCTGGATTAAGATGGCGCCTCCTTGATGCTCTTCAAGATCTTCGACGAGGTAGGACGTCGGCTGGAGTGCTGCCCTAGAGGTAGCGGTCAGAGCTCTGGAGCGGCGAGGACCAGGCCTGCCGCCCGCCCTTCCAGCAGCTCCTCTGGTGGCAGCGGGCGTGTCGGAGGGTCCAGTGACTCTTTCGGACTCTTCCTGACTCCGGCGACGAGCGACGACAGCTACGAGCCTCTGAGCTCACGCCGTGCCCGAGGTAGGGCCGGCGCGCCTGGCGGTCGGCGCGGCTGATCTGGAGGGGGTTGGCGCTGGCCTTGCGTGGCCCACTGTTGATGATGGCGTCTGCCGTCACGGTTCCTGTAGTTAGGACTCCTTAGGACTCGCGTCTTTTGTCCCTGCGAGGAACCAAGAACACACCCCGCGGGGGCTTGTAAGGTGCCTGTAGTCTCTTTTGTTAATATGATCCTTATCACGAAGCAGTGTGAGATGTTCGTCCCGTCTTAGCTTGGCCCCTCCTTTCTCACCTCGCGAGGGCTTGGAGCTCTACACCGACAGGTCTCGGTCCCCAGGCAAGCTTCAGCCGCCGCTGGTATGCCAGGTCGTGATGCCGTGGTCAAGGCCAGGAGGTGAGCGGCCCGAGGTCCAGTAAGAGCCCCTGAGTCATGATGCTCAGGAGGTCCCCTTTAGCGCTCAAGTAGCCACTGCTCGGTGAGAAAGGAGCGCAACATCGCTATTATGGGGCTGCATTAGGTGCAAGGTTGGTGTTGCGATAGCTGGTAGCTCTGGGGAATGACTTATCTCAAGAGCCTGAAGCCACTCCTTGGCGCGGCGCCATGCCCGCGTGTCGGCAGCTGAAGAGTTGCCTGGCGAGGTCCTCGCGAGCCTCTTCCCTCTCTCCTTTACTCCCCTTCGTGCTCTACGTCCTCGGGCCCCGGCCCTCAAGCGAGCTCAGTCGTCGTTGGTATGCCAGGTCGCGATGTCGTGGTCAAGGCCAGGAGGTGAGGGCTGGAGAGCCAGTAAGAGTCCATCAGTTGTGATGCTCAGGTACCCCCCTTTTAACGTGCAAGTGGCTCATGCGGACGAGAGGGAAGGAGACACCGCAAAGGCCTTGCCTGACGCTGCTCCTTAAAGAGATCTCGCGAGCTCACCACAAGGAAAACGAGGGTTGCCATTACAATTGCCAGCCAGCTACTGGTTGCTCTGGAGGGATGACAAGGGCACTAAGGGCCTGGTGAGGTGGCGCCTTGCGGGGCTACCGCGACCAGAGCTCAGCCACTCAGGTTTGTCGATGTTGCAGGTACGGACCCATGCGCAAGCGTCATGCCATTAGGGAGCAGCTCCATGAGTTGGTGTCAATCGAGCGGGCGATTAAGTCAAGCACGCTAGGCATGAAGGAGCAAATCCATTTAGATAGATGCAGAAAAAGGCAAATGCCACTGGGTCAGGCCTGAGTGGCTTGGGGATAATGCAGCACGAGGGGCGCCCCCAACAAAGTAACCTAAAGACATGAACAAAAGGGATACATGTTGCAGGGACGGACCCACATGGCCTGGGAATGATGCAGCCCTGGGGGCGCTCCTAGCTGAAAATGAAACTCGAAGGATGTCACCTGATGATGTTGGAGATGAAGGAATGCTGAAGTAGCAGACGACGTGCGCTGTAGAAGCCGACCCTCATGACCTCCCAGGCCCAGGAGCCTCGGGAGGCTCCGGGGGCGCAGGCGGCTCTTCAAGGACCAACTCCACTTCTACCAGGACTGCGGAATGCCTGACCTCCTGAGCCTCTAGAATGCTCCTCATAAGACGCTGGCGTGCGGCAGCCATGTTCGGCAGGCCAAAAGGCATGCGAACATAGCTATGGGGTGGTCCCTCCAGCGTCCCACGCGCGAGGGCCAGAAGCGCTCCTGAGAAGCGGCTCGGTTGAGCCCTGGTACGTCGATGCAGACGCACAACCCACCATCCTCGCCTGGATGGGGAGCTACGGCGGGTAAGCGGCGGCTACCACTCATGACTCTTGACTCCTGCAGCTCCCGAGGGTTTGGCCCTCCTTGCCTTGTTCCTTCCTGAGGGAAACGTGCTTTGAAACACGCCTCCAAGTGGTGCCTGAGCGCCTCCCTCGTGACCTTGGCAAAGTCGGTGGCCCTCCAGGAGAGGGCCCCCGAGCCTTGCCCGAGGAGGGCATGGGGCGCGCCTTCCTATGCGACAGAGGGTGGCGCCCCTTGAACGAGCGCGAGTCCTGGCACAACACCACCGGAGGGGCCTGCCTCCCGAGGGCTCGGACCAGGTGATGCCTTTTTCTTCTTAGGGACTGCCTCGGGAAGTCTTCTGTTCCTGTGATCTGGGTCTTCGATTGCCGCGGCTTGAAAAGCACGCTCAAGGGAAAACACTGCATCCCTCTCCTCACAAGGCACTGTGATGACTCCACCGCTTCCTGGCATCTTGAGGACATTGTAGCCGTGATGAGTCACTGCCATGAACTTGGCTAGGGTTGGGTACCCGAGGATGGCATTGTATGGCAGGCGAATGTGGGCGACGTCAAAGTCAATGAGCTCGGTGCAATAGTTGTTGCGCTACCCAAAGGTGACAGGAAGGCGAACTTGCCCTATCAGAACGGTGGAACCATCAGTGACTCCTGAGAAAGGCTTGGTTGGCTGAAGCTGATTGTATGACACTTGGAGATTGTTGAATGTCTCGATGGATAGGACGTTGAGTCCTGCTCCGCCATCGATGAGGGTCCTGATGACTTGCACATTGCTGATGATTGGGGAGCAAAGCATCGGGAGGACTCCGGCCATGGCTGCGCACTTGAGCTGATCCGCCGAGCTAAACGTGATGGCGCACGCTGACCACCTGAGAGGGTGCGTGGCCTCAAGCTTGGGGGGGACTGCATTCACCTCGCGAGCAAACTTTTTGAAGATGTGCTGAGAGGCTGGGGCCTGAGCGCCGCCCAAGATGCAAGCGATTGCACGCGGCTCTTGGAAGCCCCCAGCCCCTTCGTCCTGATGATGGTCTTCATTCCTCCTCGGCTGAGGTGGCAGAGGAGGGAGGCCTGCGTTGCCTTGTGGGTGATCCTCACAAGGCTGATCCCTCCAGCCTCCCTCACGAGGCTGGTCCTGCCAGTGGTCCTCGCGAGGTCGGTCACGCCACCCTTGGCTAGGGCCACGGTCTTCCCATCGTCCTCCACCTCTTCCTCCTCCTCGGCCATAGCCCCGGTAGTTGCGCTTGGGGCGTCGGCCGATACGCCCATCTCGCACAGCCCTGAGCTCTTGGCATTCGTTGGTGTTGTGGGTGTGGAGGTCGTGGTAGACGCAGTACCGGATGCCCTTGGATGACTCTGGTTGATCCCTGCCTCGCTTGGTGTCTGGCTCTGCTGCAAGCACAACATCCCCCTTGCGCTTCACGTCCTTGACCTTGGGCTTCTTCTCTTCTAGATCGGCAGCCGGGAGCTCGAGGAGGGAGAGGCGCCCTTCCTTAGTCCTGGCGCACTTGGTCGCCAAGTTGAACAACTCCAGTGATGTGCACAGGTCTTCATGGATTGCTAGCTCCTCTTTCATCTTGATGTCACACACGCCGTCAGAGAAGGCTGAGATGATGGCCTCCTCAGCCACCCAGGGGATCTTGAGGCGAGCGTTGTTGAAGCGCTGGATGTACTTTTGCAGGGTCTTTCCCCGCTGTTGCTTGATGCGGCGCAGGTCACTCATGGCCGGGGGCCGGTCACGAGTGCCCTGGAAGTTGGCGATGAAGCGAGTGCGCATCTCGTCCCAGGAGGAAATCATGCCAGGAGCCAGGTGCGGGCATCGTCCTTGAGCGCCATGGGGAACCAGTTCGCCATGACCTTCTCGTCCCCGTTGGTGGCTTCGATGCCCAGCTCATAGAGCTGGAGGAACTCCGCAGGGTCAGACGTGACGTCGTAGCGCGGGGGCAGATCTGGCTTGAACTTGCCCGGCCAGGCAATGCTGCACAGCTCGACGGTGAAGGCACGGCAGCCCGCAATGGCCACGGGAGGCCTTTGATGATGCAGGGCTTGATCTTGGAGGTCCCCGCGCGCTGCTGCTAGGAGCAGCGCTGGGTCTTGGCGCGCTGGAGCAGGAGCGCGGTCCTGATGTGCCGGTGCGGGGAGCACGCGTGCAGCTTCTTGGGGACGAGGGATATCTTGGCAGCTCCTCTCTTGCTACGCGGGCGCTGGACGGAGCGGGTCCTGTCCAGGGGCCGCGCGCCTTGGGGCCAGGGTGCCTTCTTGAGGGGGAGGTGGCGGAGGCGCCTCCGGAGCTGTGTTGCCCGTGCAGGGCAGGGGGGCGATGCAGCGAGAGGGATGGTGCAGGGGAGCCCCCTGCGGCGCTGACAAGCTCGGTGATGCGGGCGAGCCATTCCTCGTAGAGTTCGTCGACAGGATGGTAGTGCAGGAGCTCTCGCGCCAGGAGCAGCGCGGCGTGCGCATCCGCAGGGGTGCGACGGGCGTGGGTCGACGAACCGGCTGGAGTCAGCGACGGGGTGGCGGTGTGGCCTTCCCGCCGCACCAAGGGATGCAGAGACGACGCCTGCTGCTCATTCCCCGCTGGGCCGGTGGCGGCATGGACGGCAGGCAACGGGGAACAACGGGAAGGCCCTCCGACGGGGGCTGTCTGGGCAACATGGGCCGCGAGGGCAGCCCGGCGCTTGGCACCGGCTCGACGAGTGTCATACATGGATGCGACGGACGACGAAATGCAAGGGCGGAAGGCGTGATTCCGGCACACCCCTACCTGGCGCGCCAAATGTCGGATTTCGGGTTCCGGCAGACCCTTAAGGTTCAAGCTCTGGGGTGCGCGTGGAGATCACTCCCCTATCTACTCACATCTCGTCACCTCGCAAAGGATCTAGGCTACCCGAAGAACAACACAAGGGACGCAAGGTTTATACTGGTTCAGGCCACCATGGTGGTGTAATACCCTACTCCAGTGTGTGTGGTGTGCGGATTGCCTCAGGGGCTGATGATGAACAATACAAGGGAAGAACAGCCTCGCGAGGGATGTTCTTGAGGAGGTGATGCCTCTTGGGAAGCATTGGATCCGAATCCCTTTCTACTGTGGTGGCTAGCCCTATTTATAGAGCGAGGCCCTGGCCCTCTTCCCAAATATTGAGCGGGAAGGGCGCCAACAATTGGCCATTTTGAAGGGGAACATCTAGTACACTTTTCCTGACTTAAGTTGGTCCTCGCCTGCCAAAGGTTCTGACGATGATGCCTTCCTGGGCTCCACGATGACCTTTGTCCTGCCGTTCTGCTGGTCTTGGTCTTGTTGCACCGAAATGGTAACCTTTGCCTGATGCCTTGGCCTGTGCCCCCTTTGCACCGAAGGGGAAACAAGGACACTGCGCAGGTTGGCGCCCGCCTGGCTTCGGTCGTCATGGTTTGCGTCATGGGCACCTCGTGAGGTACCCTGCCTTGATATCTCCGCCTCCTCGTGAGCCAGCCTGACGAGGCTGCCCTTGAGGAAGCTTCCTGTCGTCCACCCCGCGAGGCTCGGCCCCTCGCGAGGGTCTTGAGCTTGTGTTGACGAAGATGGGCCGTACTAGGCCACTCCTTGAGCCACGCCGCAGGCCGCAGGCAGGCAAGTCTGGGTACCCCCATTCCCAGAATGCCGACAGTATGCCCTAGAGGAAATAATAAAGTTATTATTTATTTGCTTATATCATGATAAATGTTTATTATTCATGCTAGAATTGTATTAACCGGAAACATGATACATGTGTGAATACATAGACAAGCTGAGTGTCACTAGTATGCCTCTACTTGACTAGCTCGTTAATCAAAGATGGTTATGTTTCCTAGCCATGGACAAAGAGTTGTCATTTGATTAACGGGATCACATCATTAGGAGAATGATGTGATTGACTTGACCCATTCCGTTAGCTTAGCACTTGATCGTTTAGTATGTTGCTATTGCTTTCTTCATGACTTATACATGTTCCTATGACTATGAGATTATGCAACTCCCGTTTATCGGAGGAACACTTTGTGTGCTACCAAATGTCACAACGTAACTGGGTGATTATAAAGGTGCTCTACAGGTGTCTCTAAAGGTACTTGTTGGGTTGGCATATTTTGAGATTAGGATTTGTCACTCCGATTGTCGGAGAGGTATCTCTGGGCCCACTCGGTAATGCACATCAATATAAGCCTTGCAAGCATTGCAACTAATGAGTTAGTTGCAGGATGATGTATTACGGAATGAGTAAAGAGACTTGCCGGTAACGAGATTGAACTAGGTATTGAGATACCGACGATCAAATCTCGGGCAAGTAACACACCGATGACAAAGGGAACAACGTATGTTGTTATGCGGTTTGACCGATAAAGATCTTCATAGAATATGTGGGAGCCCATATGAGCATCCAGGTTCCGCTATTTGTTATTGACCAGAAACGTGTCTCGGTCATGTCTACATAGTTCTCGAACCCGTAGGGTCCGCACTCTTAAAGTTCGATGAATGTTATATTATGAGTTTATGTGTTTTGATGTACCGAAGATAGTTCGGAGTCCCGGATGTGATCACACACATGACGAGGAGTCTCGAAATGGTCGAGACGTAAAGATCGATATATTGGACGACTATATTTGGACACCGAAATGGTTCCGAGTGAGATCGGGATAATACCGGAGCACCGGGAGGTTATCGAAACCCCCCGGGAGGTATATGGGCCTTAATGAGCTTTAGTGGAAAGGAGGGGAAAGGAGCAAGGGAGGGGGCGCCCCCCCAAGCCCAATCCGAATTGGAAGGGGGCCGGCCCCCCCTTTCCTTCCTCCCTCCTTCCTCTTCCTTCCCTCTCCCTCTCCAAGTAGGAAAAGGAGGAGTCCTACTCCCGGTGGGAGTAAGACTCCCCCCTTGGGCGCGCCTCCTCCTCCTGGCCGGCCCCCTCCTCCCCTCCTTTATATACGAAGGAGGGGGGCACCCCATAGACAACAATTCATCCCTTGGATCTCTTAGCCGTGTGCGGTGCCCCCCTCCACAATAGTCCACCTCGATAATATCGTAGCGGTGATTAGGCGAAGCCCTGTGTCGGTAGAACATCATCATCGTCACCATGCCGTCGTGTTGACAGAACTCTCCCTCAAAGCTCAGCTGGATCGGAGTTCGAGGAACGTCATCGAGCTGAATGTGTGCTGAACTCGGAGGTGTCGTGCGTTCGGTACTTGATCCGTCGGATCATGAAGACATACGACTACATCAACCACGTTGTGCTAACGCTTCCGCTTTTGGTCTATGAGGGTACGTGGACAAGACTCTCCCCTCTCGTTGCTATGCATCACCATGATCTTGCGTGTGCGTAGGATTTTTTTTGAAATTACTACGTTCCCCAACAGATTTTTGCACACTCAAGATATTGTTGAGTGTGGATTTCCCTTCATGACACTTTTCCAAGTATTTCTTCAAAGAAGTGACTTGGGCCTTGAGCTCTTTGATTTCATCTACATGGTTAGTCTCAACACAAGCACTAGAGGAAGTATAAGCTTCATCGATTAGAGCAACAAGGCAAGGAAAGCAATTCATCACAAGATGTGCCAATGTTATGCATAGATGAATTACGAGAACTAGCATAAGGCAATATAGCATTTTGACTAAAAGTAGTGCTAGGATCCACATGACGCTCACTATATGTTACCTTAGCAATCATGGCCTCATGAGCTATCTTTAGCACATTATGGGATACTAGAACATCATCATGAGAGCTTGAGAGCTTTTCATGGCTTTCTTCCAATTTCCCATAATTGCTAGATAGCAACTCAAGTTGAGCCCAAAGCTCAACGTTCTCCTTCAAAATGGATGATTAACAAGTAATAGAGTTAGTAGCACAAGCATCATCAATAATAGCAAGAGGAGAAGGCAACTTGGCAAGCTCTTTTGACTATGAAGCTTTAAGTTGTACATGAGACTCGGTGAGTTTGATGAGCTCACTCCTAATGACCCTTGAGCCATTTTCAAGGTGCCCAAAGTCCTTAAGAAGTTTAGCATGCGCAACTTCAAGCTTCTCATTTTTAGTTTCAAAATCATTGGCCACCTCAAGAGCTCTATCATGAGATTCCTTCACTCTAGATAATCCTAGAGCAAAAATCTCCTCAAGATATTCCTTGGTTGTTTGTACAAGTTCAAGAGCTTGAGAGAGGTCTGCAATCTCGTTAGCGTAATCACGCTCATGACCTTCCATTTTTTCAATAGTGACCTCAAGCTCCTCTAGATGAGATTCCAACTCCTCTATATATTTCTTGCCCTCAATAGCAATAGACATGATTTCCATGAAGTTGGAACGAGCAATTTTATTCTTATGAAGAGCTTTAAAAATCATTTCCAATTTAATTTTTAAGGAGGCAACATTATCATTCTCTTCATCATTATCCTCATCATTATTAGCATCAACATCATCAACAAGAGACATATTGGGTTTCAATGTAGGAGATACCTTTGAAGCCTTGGCCATAAGGCAAACCGCAATAGATGATGATGTAGGATCCCTTGAAGCACCATTTAAAACCACATCTTGTTCCATGGAGTGTTGGGTTTCCTCTACATTGTTAGCACAACAACTCAAGGAAATACAAGCATTTTTATCATGGCAACAAGATATAGCAAGCATATCATCATGAGATTTAGTCAAGCAATTTCTAGAAGATATGCACGGACTATCAACACAAGCATGAGAAACATGTAGGATGCTCGAAGTGTTAAAGTGCAAAGAAGATGCTTTGCAATAAGATAGTGATGAAGGATCATCCACAATAAGCATACTATCATCATTGCAATGACCAACACTACTTACCATTTCATTACCTTGTGGAAAACCACATGTAGGTGAAGTAGAAGAAGTTGAGAACACAATACGGCCGGAGGTGGAGGGAGAACAATCATCCCCACAAATCTTGGACACGCCATATTTATCTTGAAGCTTTGTCCACAACTCATGAGCATCCCGGAACGGCATGAGTTGAAATATAACTACATTGCTCAAAGCATCGAAAAGCACATTAGAAGCTTGAGCATTGAGATAAGAGTTTTTCTCATCCTCTAAAGATAATCTTGGGGGATCCTTTGGAGGAGAAAAAACCCATATCTGCAATTCTCACTAAATTTGGGTCCATAACCCTAAAGAGATTAAGCATGCAAATTACACAAACATCAAAATTTGTGCCATCGAAACTAAGAGTGTGAGAGAATCCTAATCCCCTAGTCGACATCTTTACTCTCTAGGCGGTTGAGCCTAACAAAGAGAGACGAGGCTCTGATACCAATTGAAAGATCGTGGCTGTCGCCTAGAGGGGGGGTGAATAGGCGCTTTAAAATAATTATGGTTTAGGCTTGAACAAATGCGGAATAAACCTAGCGGTTAATTTTTCAAGCACAAAACCTACAACAACTAGGCTCACCTATGTGCACCAACAACTTATGCTAAGCAAGAAAAACTACTAGATAATAGTAAGATATATGACAAGAAACAATATGGCTATCACAAAATAAAGTGCATAAGTAAAGGGCTCGGGTAAGATATAACCGAGGCACACGGAGACGACGATGTATCCCGAAGTTCACACCCTTGCGGATGCTAATCTCCGTTTGGAGTGGTGTGGAGGCACAATGCTCCCCAAGAAGCCACTAGGGCCACCGTAATCTCCTCACGCCCTCGCACAATGCAACATGCCATGATTCCACTAAGGGACCCTTGAGGGCGGTCACCGAACCCGTACAAATAGCAACCCTTGGGGGCGGTCGCCGAACCCGTACACTTTGGCAACCCTTGGGGGCAGTCACCGAAACCTGTCAAATTGCTCGGGGTGATCTCCACAACCTAATTGGAGACTCCAACGCTTGCCCGGAGCTTTACACCACAATGATTGAGCTCCGAACACCACCAACCGTCTAGGGCGCCCAAGCACCTAAGAGGAACAAGCTCAAGGGTACCAAGCACCCAAGAGTAATAAACTTCTCAACTTGTAACTTCCACGTATCACCGTGGAGAACTCAAACCTATGCACCAAATGCAATGGCAAGGGCACACGGAGTTCCCAAGTCCATCTCTCCCAAATCCCACCAAAGCAACAAATGCTAGGGAGGAAAATTAGAGGAAGAACAAGAAGGAGAACACCAAGAACTCCAAGATCTAGATCCAAGGGGTTCCCCTCACATAGAGGAGAAAGTGATTGGTGGAAATGTGGATCTAGATCTCCTCTCTCTTTTTCCCCAAAAACTAGCAAGAATCTATGGAGGTATTGAGAGATAGCAAGCTCGAAGAAGGTCAACAATGGGGGAAGAACACGAGCTCAAAGGATAAGGTTCAATGGGGAAAAAGACCCCTTTTATAGGTCCCCAAGAATCTGCCTGTTATGTCCAGAAAACTATAAGACCGGTACAACCGGTCAAAGTAGAGGAAAAACCAACCTTTAGGAAAAAGGCCTAAGCCGTACAACATCCCTAGGAACTGGTAGTACCGATTAAACTAAACTAACCGGTACAACCGGTCAATAACCTCCCAAGAACCGCTTCAAAATAGAAACTAGTCCGGTGGTAGAGCTATCCATGGCCGGTACAACCTTCAAACCAATTCTGGAGCGGTACAACCACTCCAAACATCGGTTGTACCGGTCAACCGGTACAACCGTGATGTCTACTACACAACCTTCTTCTTGTAGATGTTGTTGGGCCTCCAAGTGCAGAGGTTTGTAGGACAGTAGCAAATTTCCCTCAAGTGGATGACCTAAGGTTTATAATTCCGTGGGAGGCGTAGGATGAAGGTGGTCTCTCTCAAACAACCCTGCAACCAAATAACAAAGATTCTCTTGTGTCCCCAACACACCCAATACAATAGTAAATTGTATAGGTGCACTAGTTCGGCGAAGAGATGGTGATACAAGTGCAATATGGACGGTAGATATAGGTATTTGTAATCTGAAAATATAAAAACAGCAAGGTAACTAATGATAAAAGTGAGCACATACGATAATGCACTGCTAGGAAACAAGGCCTAAGGTTCATACTTTCACTAGTGCAAGTTCTCTCAACAATAATAACATAATTGGATCATATGACTATCCCTCAACATGCAAGAAAGAGTCACTCCAAAGTCACTAATAGCGGAGAACAAACGAAGATATTATGGTAGGTGTATGAAACCACCTCAAAGTTATCCTTTTTGATCTATCTATTCAAGAGTCCGTAGTAAAATAACATAAAGCTATTCTTTCCATTCAATCTATCATAGAGTTCGTACTAGAATAACACCTTAAGACACAAATCAACCAAAACCCTAGTGTCACCTAGATACTCCATTGTCACCTCAAGTATCCGTGGGCATGATTATATGATATGCATCACACAATCTTAGATTCATCTATTCAACCAACACAAAGTACTTCAAAGAGTGCCCCAAAGTTTCTACCAGAGAGTAAAGACGAAAACATGTGCTAACCCCTATGCATAAGTTCATTAAACCCGCAAGTTGATCACCAAAACATACATCAAGTAGATCACATGAATATCCCATTGTCACCACAGATAAGCACGGCAAGACATACATCAAGTGTTCTCAAATCCTTAAAGACTCAATCCGATAAGATAACTTCAAAGGGAAAACTCAATCCATTACATGAGAGTAGAGGGGGAGAAACATCATAAGATCCAACTATAATAGCAAAGCTCCTGATACATCAAGATTGTATCACCTCAAGAACACGAGAGAGAGATCAAACACATAGCTACTGGTACATACCCTCAGCACCGAGGGTGAACTACTCCCTCCTCGTCATGGAGAGCATCGGGATGATGAAGATGGCCACCGGTGAGGAATCCCCCCTCCGGCAGGGTGCCAGAACAGGGTCCCGATTGGTTTTTGGTGGCTATAGAGGCTTGCGGCGGCGGAACTCCCGATCTAGGTTATTTTCTAGAGGTTTCAGTATTTATAGGATTTTTTGGCATAGGTCTCACGTCAGGGGGTTTCCAGGCTGTCCACGATGCAGGGGGCGCGCCCTAGGGGGGTGGGCATGGCCCCCCACCCTCGTGGGCAGCCCGGGACTCTTCTGGCCCAACTCTTGCACTCCAGGGGCTTCTTTCGGTCCATCAAAATTCGTCAAACATTGACACATCAATTGGACTCCGTTTGGTATTCCTTTTCTGTAAAACTCAAAAACAAGGAAAAAACAGAAACTGGCACTGGGCTCTAGGTTAATAGGTTAGTCCCAAAAATCATATAAAATAGCATATAAATACATATAAAATATCCTAGATGGATAATAAAATAGCATGAATTCTTCATAAATTATAGATACGTTGGAGACGTATCAGCATCCCCAAGCTTAATTCCTGCTCGTCCTTGAGTAGGTAAATGATAAAAGAAAGAATTTATGAAGTGTGAATGCTAGCAGGTGCACAAGTTTGATCAATGATAATTTCAATCACCTTTTCTAGCATCATTATATGTCATAACAGTAGTTCATCTCATAAAACTTTTCATGATCAAGTAACAAGCTATTCACATGTTAAAGCATAGACCATAAACTTTCTTGAAAACTAGCAAACCATGTTCTCAGTCATCAAACAATTGCAATTCATATTATTTTCAGGAAGGGTCTATGTCAGAGCTTTGATTTAGCAAACTCCACATGCTCAACTATCATTTAATCTTTCACAATTGCTAACACTCACATGATATTTATGGGTTCAAAGTTTTAATCGAACACAGAGAAAGATAGGGGCTTATAGTTTCGACTCCCAACCTTTTACCTCAAGGGTAATGTCAATAATAATAATTTATGAACGCCTACATCCAAGTGGATATATATATATATATATATCTGGATCACCCCAACACAAAGTGCTTGCCAAAGGAAAAATGTAAAAAGGAAAGGTGTTGATCACCATGACTCTTGTATAAGGATAGAAGATAATAGTAAAAGATAGGCCCTTCGCAGAGGAAAGCAGAGGTTGTCATGCGCTTTTATGGTTGGATGCACAAAATCTTAATGCAAAAGAACATCACTTTATATTGCCACTTGTGATATGGACCTTTATAATGTAGTTCATCGCTTTTATTGCTTCCATAACAAGATCGTATAAAGCTTATTTTCTTGCACTAATAGATCATACATATTTAGAGAGCAATTTTTATTGCATGCACCGATGACAACTTACTTGAAGGATCTTACTCAATCCATAGGTAGGTATGGTGGACTCTCATGGCAAAACTGGTTTAAGGGATATTTAGAAGCACAAGTAGTACCTCTACTTAGTGCAAAGAATTTGGCTAGCATGAGGGAGAAAGGCAAGCTCAACATGTTGGATGATCCAAGACAATATAACTTTTCAGATATAGGAAAACATAACCCATTATGTTGTCTTCCTTGTCCAACATCAACCTTTTAGCATGTCATATTTTAATGAGTGCTCACAACCACAAAAGATGTCCATGATAGTATATTTATATGTGAAATCTCTCTTCCTTCAATATTCTTTCATGAATTTTTCAAATGGCCAATACAATGTTGGCTAACTTTCAATAAATTTACAACCTCTACTTCTTATATGTGAAGTCATTACTCCCCATGGCATAAGCATATGAAACATATATAATTTCAGATTTATGATATTCAATTCATTCAACCATTTACTCATAAGATATAAGTGAAGCACACGAGTAAATGACAAACTACTCCAAAAAGATATAAGTGAAGATCAAAGAGTAGTTAAATAATTATGTAGCTATGTGAAGACTCTCTCTCATTTAAGAATTTCAGATCTTGGTATTTTATTCAAACAGCAAGCAAAACAAAGCAAAATGACATTGCAAGGATAGCGCAACTCATGTGAAGAAGCAAAAACTTAGGTTTGACCGATACTAACCGTTAATTGTTAAAGAAGAAAGGTGGGATGCCTACCGGGGCATCCCCAAGCTTAGATGCTTGAGAATTCTTGGAATGTTATCTTGGTGTGTCTTGGGAATCCCCAACCTTGAGCTTTTGTGTCTCCTTAATTCCTTTTATATCTCGGTTTCCTAAATCTCAAGGACTTCATCCACACCAAACTCAGCCAAGAACTCGTGAGATAAGTTAGTATAAAACAATGCAAAAACCTTATCATTCTCTACTGTAACAAATTACTAACATTATTATTCAACATTGCATACTAAATTTCTCTGCATATTTAATACTCCTATCCTCAAATAGAATAATTAAACAAGAAAGCATGTGCAAACAATGCAAACATAAAAGCAATCTGCCAAAACAGTATAGTCTATAAAGAATGAAATATTCATCATACTTACCTAACTCCAAAAATTATAAGAAAAATACTACGCTGTAGAAGATTTATCAGAGCTCATTATGCAAAAACTTATACGATATGCATCACACAATCTCAGATTCGTCTATTCAACCAACACAAAGTACTTCAAAGAGTGCCCCAAAGTTTCTACCGGAGAGTCAAGACGAAAATGTGTGCCAACCCCTATGCATAAGTTCATTGAACCCGCAAGTTGATCACCAAAACATACATCAAGTAGATCACGTGAATATCCCATTGTCACCACAGATAATCACGGCAAGACATACATCAAGTGTTCTCAAATCCTTAAAGACTCAATCCAATAAGATAACTTCAAAGGGAAAACTCAATCCATTACGTCAGAGTAGAGGGGGAGAAACATCATAAGATCCAACTATAATAGCAAAGCTCGCGATACATCAAGATCGTATGACCTCAAGAACATGAGAGAGAGATCAAACACATAGCTACTGGTACATATCCTCAGCCCCGAGGGTGAACTACTCCCTCCTCATCATGGAGAGCACCGGGATGATGAAGGTGGCCACCGGTGAGGGATCCCCCCTCCGGCAAGGTGCCGGAATAGGTTCCTGAATGGTTTTTGGTGGCTACAGAGGCTTGCGGCGGCGGAACTCCTAATCTAGGTTATTTTCTGGAGGTCTCAGTATTTATAGGATTTTTGGCGTAGGTCTCATGTCAGGGGGGTTTCCGGGTTGTCCACGAGGCAGGGGGTGCGCCCTAGGGGGTGGGCGTGGCCCCCACCCTCGTGGGCAGCCCTGGACCCTTCTGGCCCAACTCTTGCACTCCAGGGGCTTCTTTTGGTCCATAAACATTCGTCAAAAATTGGCACGTCAATTGGACTCCGTTTGGTATTCCTTTTCCGTAAAACTCAAAAACAAGGAAAAAAACAGAAACTGGCACTGGGTTCTAGGTTAATAGGTTAGTCCCAAAAAATTTATAAAATAGCATATAAATACATATAAAACATCCTAGATGGATAATATAATAGCATGAATACTTCATAAATTATAGATACGTTGGAGACGTATCATACCGCTCTAAGGGGCGGTACAACCTCTCTATGTAAAATAGGTAAGATCAAAACAGCCACAACTTTCGCATATGAGCTCCAAATTCGGCGAAATCAAGTTTGTTGGAAAGCTATAGACAAGAGCAAACACAATCTTGATATAAATATCCAGGAATATTTATAGATAAAATACCCAAAATAAAATGGTGAGAACCCTTTCTCAATTAAGACCGATAAAAACTCCAAAACCAGAAACACAAAAGAAAATGCACAAGAAATCGGTTTTCGAACAACTCAAGCTTGTCATCAAGATGACCATAAGCTCTAAGACTCACAAAGATAACCAACAAAGAACCAAGAAAGATGATGCAATGATGCAATGGTTTGATCTCTCTACGAATGATACGACCAAGCTACTCATCGAGAGCCCCCTCTTGATAGTACGACAATCGATCTTATAACCCGGTCTCCCAACTACCACCATGAGACCGGTAAAATAGAAAACCTATCAAGGGCAAACGTTTGCCTTGCACATGGTCTACTTGAGCTAGATGATGATGATCTTGACTCCCTCAAGTTGGACCACCTTTCTTGATTGCATTGGCTCGATGAAGACTAGATGATTGCTCCCCCATAATCCACTATGGGTGAGCCACTCTTCGGCACATCTTAACAAGTCCATTGGCACCACAATGTATGGCAAGCTTCAAGCACTTGATCTCTTCGTGATGCTCCACTTGAACTTGCACACGACAATCTTGATGACTATCACCACTTGATGTCATCCTCTCCATGGGTTGAGTGATATCTTCCTCTTGACGCAAGCCCATGAACATGTACCTAACCCCACATAGAACTCTCACATAGACCATGGGTTAGTACACAAAGCGCATTGGACAATGCTTACCATACCATGGGATCACTTGATCCCTCTCGGTATATCTTCTACACTTTGTGAGTTGATCAACTTGATTCACTCTTGACTTAGTCTTGATCAACCTTGAATCTTTCCAACTCTCTTCATTTGGATGATGTCTTGAAGGTAAACATGAATGATCACACAATCTTCTTCTTCAAGACATGCTTGCAATAAGCTCAACACTCACATGACAAATCTTAGAATAATTCCTTAATAGCACCTTGGTCAACTCATAAAATCCTTGAAACCAACACATTGACTTCAAGAAATGCCTATGGACAAATCCTTCAAATATAACTCAAGGCAACCATTAGTCCATAGAGATTGTCATTAATTACCAAAACCAAACATGGGGGCACTGCATGCTCTTCACATAGCCTATGCGTGTGACGGTGGCGGCGCAGGCACTCCTCCTTCTCGCGGGTCATAGGGTGACGTGGGGCACCCTGGCTCGAGAATGCGACCCTGATCTGGACTGCGACGGCGCCGGTCTGGTTTATGACGGCCCAGATCTGGACTACGGTGGTGTGGCGGCTGGCCGACGTCCTAATGGCAGCTGTGATGACAGTTTTGGCGACGGCGATGGTTGTGGCGCGGCGGTGGTGGAGGCATCGCTGGCTGCGGGCGCGGTGGCCTACCCTATTCGGGCGGCGGCGGCACTACGGTCGGCGGCAACAGTCGCGCGTCATGTGCCTTTGGATCAATGACGACGGAATTGACGGCCAGGTGGTCGCATCGGCGGCACCTCCGGTTAGATCTTTTCTAACCAGTGCAGCTGGCAGTGGTGGTCATCTCTTTCGTCAGAGGTGGACGGCCTGCAACTGGGTGGTCGGATCTCGAGATTCATCATCTAGTCCTAGCTACGAGTTGGGGGGACATAGTTGCTGGTGAAAACCGAGCCGTTGGTGGGCGATGGAGGCATTTTGCGTCGTTACCTTGATGAAGGGATTGTCGTGTAACTGTTGTCGACCCACTCATGATGCTTCGGGGGAAACCCTAGGATCTGGTCTTCCAGATCGGACGATGACGGTACTACGATGTCGTTTCTCTTTCGGGAGCATCATTTGTGGAGCTGCACTGGAAGACAAAGGCGGGAGGTGGAGCGGCTTCATCTTGCATGGAGCTTCGTTGGAGCTGTCAAGTCATGCCTAGGCGACAGGTGCTACGCTGAGTCATGCATGGTTGGCAGGTGCTACGCCAGAGTCTTCGCATCTGGATGGACGAGCGCAGGGCGTTGGCGCCATTGGGCGCTGTGGTGGCGTCGATGGATGTTCGGACTAGCAAGGAAGATGCAGATATCTCTCCTGGAGATGGGTCAGTGGTCCGATGATGATGGCGGCTTCTAAATTGTATGCATGTGGTGTGTGCTTTAGGTAGGCACACCGATTGTTGGACCTGATACGTTATGTGGATGGATCGGCGAAGACATCGGTTTTAGATATGGGGAGTGAGAGCACTCTACATTATCGAGTTTGTAGGTGTGAGTGGTGGCTTCTGATGGATTGATATATATTCTTGTCAGACCTTTGTGGAATAATTAATAAGATGGTTGCATGCATCGATTGATGCAGAGGCCGAGGGTTTAACCTCCTTTTTAACAAAAAAAATCCAAACGAGGTTAGGATCTTACATATGAGATTAGAGCATCTACAGCTGGGCTTCCCAAACCTTCCCTATATGTCCGGGCGAACGACCCGGTCACTTGCCGGTCCAAAAAAACCGACCTAGATGAACCCCTCGTATCGGCCCCAAACCCCGGGGCTGGCCGACACCATCATATCCAGACAAAATCTGGAGTGGATATGGGAGGCTCGAACGCGTCCACCACGTCAAATCCGACCCACCTTGACCCCATATATATAGGGATTGATTATTCGTCACCCTGGGTGAGAAATAGTTGTTCTTCACCCCCTCCCTTCTTTGTTAGCATCAACGCACTGTAATTTTACATTCCGTAAAGTTTAACTTATTTCAGACATAAAAAGAGGATGTAAGAAAATATATGTTTGCCATAAAAAATATTTTATGCTATGTTAAATTACAAACATAAAAATATAGTGTAAAATATACATAAAATGCGATTTTTCTGGTCTTATGACCTATAGTTTTCTTTTTCTATGCCAAATTTTACATACTGAATCAATATGAAGGTAATTATTTGTATTTCAAATGTAAATTATTTATGAAATGACTGTAAAATTACCTCGGGTGAAGAATAACTTATTTTGCCTCCTGGGTAATATATATTTCATCCACATCCACATCCGCATCTACACACTCCACTCAGCTGCACTCCGCCCCAAGCTCTCATCCAGTGATCTCCAGCCTTATCCGGTATGACGAGCATCAGATCCGAGTTCTCCGTCACTCTACGGATTTGGAGCTCATTCCATACGGACACGAGGAGAAGATGGTCACTGGCTAGCTTAAAATTAATAAAGCCAAACAAGGCTAGAATTTTACATACGAGCTTACAAACCAAGTTCAGTACAAATAGCAAATAGGGATCAAGAACCAAAAGGTAGCTAGGAGAGAGACATCAGGTTGCTACGCTTCTGTTCATCACATGGACTTTTTTTATCTTGATAATCTTCGTTTTGGCCTCATCGAAATCAGTACTCTTCCCATGAGGGGCCCACTGCTGCAAAAGCTGGAAACATTTGAGACATGCCCTTTGGTTCTCAGGTGTATGTACATATAATGTAAGAAAAAAGAATAGAAGTTTTTTAGAATAAATTTGACTTTCTTTTGCACTAGTATATAAATTTTCATGAAAAAAAACAGCATTGACTTCAGGCAAAAAACAATATTTATTGCAATTACAAGTCACTATTCACATTACTTTGACCGAAACTTTGTCTTTAAATGAAGTCATGGTTTTTTCTTTTTGTGAAGTTTTTTTACAAGTGAAATGTAAGGTCAAGTTTATTTCAAAAATATTTTTCAATTTTTTTGACTTTTTTATTTAGTTAATAATTTTTTATATAATGTGTATAGACACCCATAGATCAAGCGTTCATGTCCATGTTGATATGGTTATCTCTGAACATGTCCAGAATAAGGATGTTAGGGTCAGCCGTAATGTCAAACACTCTACGGAAGGAAGCGTATAGGCGAACCAACATGTGGTTGGATGGTTAGGAAAACAGTGGTATTTCCAACCCACCAAAGTTCAAGTCCTAGACTTGATATTGGCGCTCGCATTATTCCTGGATTATTTCAGGCTTCCAGCGAAATTCGTTCAGTGGGATTCCCAACTCACTAGGGTTCAAGTCCTACACTTGACATTGGCTGGACAGTTAGGAGGCAGTGGTATCCTCAATCCACCAGGATTCAAGTCCTAGACTTGACAATGGTGCTTCCGGCGATGTTCGTTCAGTGGGAGAAGATGTTCCCCTCACTTACGAGGCGCCTGTGGTGAATTCGTAAAACCTCAAGATACTATACCAGCTCAGTCTCTCGGAGTTGCTCATAGAGATAGGTTATGCATGCGCACATTCATATGTATGAATATGCTCGTGTATGTGAGCGACTTTGATTGTACCGTGTTCAGAAAAAAGAAGAAGAAAGTATATAGATGAGTGTCCGTCCCATTACCAACCTCGAATCAAGCCCCCAAAAGAAATTTTTTGTTGCATTTTTAAGCCCATTCAAAACTTGCGACCCACCGCCCCGTGGCAGCAAAGAAAGAGGAGGTTGGGAAGTATTTGGCCATCTTTGCTCATAGGGGTGGTGTTGGGAAATTTCCCATATCCAATTAGTAATAGGGAAACACTTTCTCACCAGGCTGGTTGTAATAGGAAGTATCACATACTAGTATCATGTAGTACTTTATTTATTACCATGTATAACACATAGTAGTATAACATTTATTATAATACGGTGTCATGATATGATACTCAACCCTCTCTTTTTTTATTTAATTCTACGACACCTCATTAAAATTGTCTAGTTGGCATGCATGATACTAGCTATGATACTACCATTACAACTAGCCTCAGTCGGTTAAAAATCACACATGGGTCCATCTTTTTGGTTGTGCACCACACGTCCTCTGTGGAACCCATCATATAACATGCTACCGTATTGTACCTTATCCCCATCTCCCTCGATCCTTTCGTCACGAATCAGTACCACAAGAGAGACGCTCGCCCGTGTCATGCGCGCGCCCGTGCTCGCCACCGGCCGCTCCGGCATCCGTCATTTGCCGGTGAGGCAGGCCTTCGCCGCCCGACTCCCGTCCCTTCTCTTTTTCTTTGTCGCCTCACTTGCCGTTAGCCCGACAGTCGGTCGCCCCGCTGCTTACATCTCTCCTGTCCTGCATCTAGACCGGGGACGCCGAGCCACCCCCGACGTCGGTGATAGTGCCTAGGAACCTCGCAGTCGGGTCGTCATTCCAGTGGGGCGCAACACAGCACACGACGTCTCCGTCGGCGCAGTCGGTATCAAGGATCCCTCCCTGCTGGGTCCATCTCAGCCCCGCGCGGCATGTTTCTCAAACAAAACTCTTGTTGCAATAGTCAACAGTGTTTTTGAAGCAAACCTCTTTTTCCAAAGAGGGTTCATATGGAGAGATGCTTTGCAACGTCACTAATGTTTCTAAAGTAAAGCTCTTATTGCAATAATCATCGATGTGTTTTTGAAACAAATCTCTTGTTGCAATAGTCATCGTTGTTTCTGAAACAAAGTTCTTCTAGTCACCGATGTGTTTTTGAAACAAATTCGTGTTGCAATAGTCATCATTGCTTCTGAAACAATAATCTTGTTGCAAAGCAATCTAGATCGGGGCGGCTCGTGAGGGCCAAATTCATGTTTTTAGAATTGATTAAATGCCAAGACACCCTTGACATTTTGGTTTAAATAGGTCCTCCTAATGAACCATAAGGTAGTTCCATTTTGGCCCATCTACTTCCAAGAAGCAGCACAGTCAGTTTGTGTCCACTTGTTCGAATTCCATCACCAAGAAGAAAAGGCGCCATTTCATATTACTCCTATAGAGGATGTTGGAGTAGCCGCCTCTCTGGGCTCCTCGAGGACGAAGAGAGCCTCCTACACGTCCATTGCCAGCTGGCTTACCGCGGGAGCCTCTCCGGGCACTCAGGCGAACCAGCTGGAGGGTCGATGATGGGTGGATTGCTGGGCGTGCCCGGGGCCACTGTCATTTGGCAGAGGCCGTCGCACACCTGCCCGCATGGGAGAGCCTTGCCGAACCCGCCTACTGACGTCCTCGCCCGCCACATGACCCTGATCTACCTGACGAGCCGGCTGAGAGGTCCGTAACGGGTGGACCACGCATGTGTCTGGGGCCACTGTCATGATGATTGTAGCGACCAGACCTCAAACAGTCTAGTCTTTGTGCATCAGTGTCATCCCTGGATCGGTAATGCTGACACGCACAGTACTTGAGGATTTATAACAGAGTTTCAATCACACACTTATTACATCGAATGTCTCAAAAGAGAACTTATTATAATAATATGGCTTAAGTCCATCTAAATAATATAACAGCGGAAGGCTTGGAAGATAAAGTGAGTCCATCAACTCCAACGGCATAGCTGAGTGAACAACAACGACCTATGGTACCTTACTCGTCGTCTGAAAAGTCTGCAACATGATATGTTGCAGCCCAAAACGGGTCAGCACATGGAATATGTTGGCAATATAACACATAGAGTACTGACCAGAATAAATGCTATCACTACATGCATATTTGGCTGGTGGAAAGCTCTATGGTTACTATTTTGCATAAAGACAATTTTCCCTACAACAAAGGAATATATTTTATTTAACTACCATGGTGGTTGTTAAACATTGAGAAGGTTCCTCCAACTCAATCCAAATTAAACAATATCAACTACCCAATAAAATTTACTTAGAGTGATGAGATCAACATGATAATCCAAGAACCAGATACTCAAGATGTCCATAACCGGGGACACGGCTAACCATGATTAGTTTGTACACTCTGCAGAAGTTTGCGCACTTTTCCCCACACGACTTGATCTCCTCCGTTAGATTTCTCGCACTACATGGTGTTTGAGAAACGGATGACCGAGACACAGTCTTTCAGAAGCATTAACTCTTTACTATGCGTAGACAGTACCACCTACATCCCCTACATCTGCTAGTCTACCACTGAAAGAGGTCACACAACATACTCAACTATGCTAGAGCCCATAATAGCTTGTTGCTGCACACGGAAGTTTCTAGCATGAATAATCTTATGATCTCTTTGAACCTGGGTGGCGAACCGTAGGATGATCACACGGGTACTCCATGATATCCTAGGACAACACTGGATTCTCCAGGTGCCCGCAACCAATCCATCCAGATGTGTATTTAAGTAGCCACCTTAATTTAACCATTAATTAACAATACTCACATCTGTCATGGATACACTCACACAATCCACATCTACAAGCATAGCATAGCAATCCTAAGCATAACGTAGAAGTAACTCCCAAAGGTTTGATAATAAACAGGACAATAGGTTCTACCTCATCATCTAGTTCCCAAACACACATGTTAAATTGATCCTAACCATGCAATATTTGAGGAGTGAACTAATGCATAAAAATTGGGTAATAAAGGGATATGATCAAAGTGTTACTTGCCTTGCTGATGATCCACAAAACCTAGAGACTCGTAGTAGCACGCTTCACACTCCGAGGATTCTATCGCAAACAAACAATAACATATATAAGCACCCAAACAAGAAGCATGGGTAAAACTCAAATAAGAAGATCCAACACTACTAGAAAAACCGCTACTAATGGCGCACCTAATTTGGCCATTAATGGCGCATCACTAGTGCGCCGTTACTAGCACGCCATTAGTAATTTTTACTAATGGCGCACCAGTGGTGCGCCATTAGTATCTGGTATACTAATGGCGCACCACTGGTGCGCCATTAGTATAGGCCACGGTGCGCCATTAGTATGCCTCCCAGGGGCCATGTATACCCAGGTGCTTTGGCATACTAATGGCGCACGACCACGAGATGCGCCATTAGTAACGCCATTAGTATGCTTTGTCATACTAATGGCGCACTGTCATGTGATGCGCCATTAGTATGAATATTAGGTTTTTTTATTTTTTATTTTCTGTTTTTTGCACAGGTTACAAAATGTATAATTTGACAAAATATAGACAGCACACATCAACAACAGATTCATCGAATACAATAGAAGATTAGTCTTTGAATACAATTCATCATATTAGTCTCCGAATACAATTCATCATATTAGTCTCCAATTTTTATTATAGTAAGAATATTACAATGTCTTTACAAGTTTCCAATAAAAGGAAAATTGCAAGGAAATAAAAAAAACCTAAAGCTAATCTTCTAGTAATCTTTTCTTCTTTCTCTTCACTTTATCCCTGCAAAATGTAACAAAATAAACAGAAACACAAACAAACTATTTATAACATGTCAATACTGTCATTTTTTCAGACCAAGTAACTAACAACTTCAGTGAGACAGGCACAGTGCAGTGTGAATTTCAATTGGCTAAATCATATATAGAAATCAGTATCTTCTCTATGAACCTGAAACTGAGATGACTGGACTAATTTTGCACATTTGATTGATGAATTTATTCTTCTTCGACAACCAACTAAACTTCGGATCACCTTCTAAGCATCTATACATACTACATAGGCTGATTAATCCAACAGCCACAATGCAAATATCGACTATTTCCATTCAACTTCTTCACTTACTCATTATTATCTAATGAAACCATTCGTAACTAATGAAGCAGATTGACTGAAGTTATTATCAAGTCCTAAGTCCTAATTGAAGCAGATCTGCTAGGGTCCTTCTCGCTAGCCCCTGATGGCCAACCGTTTCGGAACAGGCAGGCAGAGCTGCTTGGCCGGTGGAAACCGAAATAGTAGCATAAACAAGATTGATTCCGAGGAAATGATAGAACCTATTCTATCAAAGTGCTACTCCCCCCGTTCCATAATTCCGGTCGTGGTTTTGCAACTAAAACCATGAAGAGAACTATGGAATGGAGGGAGTAGAAAACAATAGCATGCTTAAAATTCTACCATACACAGCAGCAACAGACATTACACAAGCATTTATTTATTTATTGCATTTGGCACAAGTTAAAAATTCTCACAAGCAGAGGCGGTCCTATCAGACAAAAAGAACATGGACCGCTCATTACAAAGCACTTCTACTGTAGTATCATGGAGTAGGAAAAGGGGCTTAAGCAGCAAAGAAGTATAATAAGAGAAAAAAACACTGTGGCGGCTGGAACTAGAAGAGCACCATCACAGGTTCGAAACATCACCATGGGGTCGATGGCCGGCATAGCCCATGGCAGGGCTGGATGGGCAGCATAATAACACAATAAAAGTTTGATGTATACTTATTCGTTTGAAAAGATGCAAGCTTATTTACACCCTAGGGCTGTTGATTAGGGTCTGGATGGTATTTTTGTTCCTTGCGTAAGTAAGAGAAGGACTAGCATCCATAGTAAAAAGAAAGGTAAACATACATAAAGGAAAGTTTTTATAGCGTCACGACCGAAAGAGGCTACGTGCGGCTGGGTGAAACGGACAAGGTTTCATGTATGCAATATATTATAGAAAAATAAGTGTTGACAGAAAATGAAAGATTTCCTGTCAAACAAAACAGAGCTTCATTTTGTAACATTTCTGACCCACACGATAATTGTACAGCATAGTAGAGGAGACCACTGTACATACATGTGTTGAATGAAGCAGACTAAGAAATATTGGGTGGGTATAAAGAATACAATAGTACGGTGGCTGATGCAAACAAGTGCAGAGTTGCATCTACAGAATAGGTAACAAATTAAATAGCCCTGGTGCCAGCAGTAGAGTTCGTGTATCCAATCCATCCTTTGTTTAACAGCAGCTCCAACTCTTGTGTAACAAATTAAGTTTGGCATGGGCACACATAAAGCACTGACATTTTCACAGCTCGATGGCCGTGGGCTAAGGGAGCAGAGGAGGAGGTGCGGCTCACCTCACATGGCGGCGGAACCGAGGGATGAAGGTACGGCGCACCGGAGCAGGCAGAGGTGCCTTGTGTTGGCCAAACTCGTGGCCAGCAGCAAAGAAGCGCTTCTCTTGCTCGATGGATGTTGGGTGTGTGTGAGGCGTGCTCCTGCCTGCCTGCCTGCGTGAGGAACGGGAGGACCATTAGAGAAGAGAAGGGAAGGGAAGAAGAGAAGGTAGAGGATGGCAAGGGGAGAGGAGGGAATCAAAATTGAAGATGAGAAGATGACCTTGAGGAGGAGCGGGGGAAAAGCGGAGCAGCAGAAACAGAGGCCTTCCTCTCCCGGTGGTGAGGACCGAGGCGACCTCCGTCACGGCCCAGCCAGGTCGACGACTCTGGCGACCGTGGCTGCCAGATCCGGTGTCGCCATGGCCGGCCTCCTCCTGTGGTGCCTGCTAGGTCGCCATGGCCGCGGGCTCCTTGTCCGTGGCGGCTGGATCTGGGGCCTTGGGGTGGCAGGGAGCTCCTCCTCCTGCAGCTCGGCGGCCTCCACACCCCGGAGCAACGCCGTCGCCAGAGGACGTGGTCACCTGCTCTCCTCTGGATCCGGTGAGGAGGGTTGGGGAAGGAGCTCACCACGGCTCCATGCCCTGGATCTGGTGTGAGGGAGGGGGAAGGGAGCTCACCGTGGTCAGGAGGGAGAGGAAGAGGCGGGCGGCCGAGGCTTCCCGATCTAAATCAAAGTCGAGGAGGTGGGTGGGTGTGTCAGGAGGAAGGTGAGGGGGAGAGAACGTGACAAGAGGGAGGGGATAAGGGGTGATAGCAATGGCGCACTGGTAGGGGTGCGCCGTACGTATAGATAGCAATGGCGCATCTCTTACTGGTGCGCCATTACTAGTTAAAACTAGTAATGGCGCACGGTGGAACAGTGCGCCATTAGTAGTTTTGCAAAAAAAAGAATAAAAAATATAATTAAAAAAACAACATTAGTGGCGCACTTTCCGACAGGTGCGCCATTACTAGTTATAACTAGTAATGGCGCACTGTGTCTGGATGCGCCATTAGTATGTTTGGACAGGCGCACTAGTTCAAAAAAAATTGATACTAATGGCGCACCCTGGGCCAGGTACGCCATTAGTAGTTTCAACTCTAATGGCGTATCAGAAGGTGGTGCGCCATTAGTATATACTAATGGCGCACCACTTGTCTGGTGCGCCATTAGTGTCAATCTCATCTATAGCCCTTTTTCTAGTAGTGCAACCAGAAAGTTCAACTGAAGAACTTTGGTTTGCCAAAAGAATCAAATCAAATGGAGCAACAAAACTCAAACTATGAATAAAACAAGCTTCGTTTAATATGGACTAAAGTCAAATTTTACAGTACCAAAATCATGTTCAAGTTGGTTATACAGAAAGAGGGCTTCGAGACGAAGATCTAGGCGCTGGTTTCATCTAAACTGGATAAACGAGCAAAAAGTTATACTAGATCGAAGATCAAGGCAGAAATCGCGATCGAAAATAATCGCGGTTAAACCCTGGAAAAACAAAACGTGATGAACAGGCTAACGAACGAATGCTCGTTGTTTGTGAATAACTGACGAACAACGTTCATTAAAACAAACGAACGAGCGGACGCTCGCTAAATAACTAAAACGGAAAAAACCCGAACCGATCTATTTTTAAAAAAATAGATCTAGGGTTAAAAAACCGAACGGTTTTTAGAATAAACCGAAATGGCGGCGGCGGCGGCAACTACCTCCGGCGAGGTCCGGTGGGGCGGCGGCGTCGGCAGGGCTCCGTTGGGCCTCGGCTATGGCGGCGAGGGGCGACGGCGGCGTAGGCGGCGCCGGCTTGCAGCGCGGGCTGCAGTGACGGGCGGCCGCGGTTGCGACGACTGCGGGTGCGGGCGGCGGTGGGTGCCGGCGAAGGCGGCGGGGCGGGCGGCTTATATAGGGGTCGGGGGATGGTGGTCGAGTTGGGGAGGGGGCGGCCGGCAGCGTCAGGCGTCCTGACTCCGACGAGTCCGAGTCCGGCATGGGAGGGAGGCGGCGGCGCTGGGTGGGCCGGCCTCCTCAGCTGGTCTTCGGCCCACTAGGGCGGGAAACTTTTTTTTAAAATACATTCCGCCGAACAGAAAAATCCTAATAAATATTTTAAAAAATCCTAAAAATGCCAAAGACAATTTTCATCGTCTAAATAGAATATTTGGAACAAAGTGAACATTTTTCTGGCCTAAAAACAACTTTGAAAACATGCATATTTTTTTCTAATTCAAATAAAATAGCGATAAATGTCCAACTCGAAATAAAATTTGATTTTAATATTCTTCCTCTAATATTTCTTTTATTTTGGAGAAGTCATATTATCTCCTCTCTTTTATTTTATATTGGGAATATTTTTGGAGAGGAAAAATAATTAAAACCAAAATGATCCTCTTTTCAATATTTGAGAAAATTCAAATATGAAAACAACGAAATCCCCAACTCTCTCCATGGGTCCTTGAGTTGCTTAGAATTTCTAGGATCAACCAAAATGCAGTAAAATATGATATGCATATGATGATCTATGTATAACATTCCAAATTGAAAATTTGGGATGTTACAAACCTACCCCCCTTAAGATGAATCTGGCCCTCGAGATTCGGGTTGACTAGAAAGTAGGTGTGGGTGGTCCTTCTGTAGGTTTTCCTCTCGTTCCCAGGTGGCTTCCTCCTCGGTATGGTGGCTCCACTGAACTTTGCAAAACTTGATAACCTTGTTGCATGTGACTCGGCTGGCAAACTCGAGAATCTTCACTGGTTTCTCTTCGTAGGTCAAATAACTATCCAGCTGAATCACTTCCAGTGGCACTGCATCTCTCAGAGGAATAACGACCATCTCTGCGTGGCACTTTTTCAACTGGGAAACGTGAAACACGTCATGAACTCTTGACAATCCTTCTGGCAATTCCAGCTTGTAAGCAACTTCTCCCATATGTTCCAAAACTTTGTATGGTCCCACAAAACACGGTGCTAACTTTCCCTTAACTCCAAAATGCTTAACTCCTCGAAGTGGGGACACACGAAGGTATACTCTGTCTCCGACTTCGTAAATTGTCTCCTTGCGTTTAGAATCCGCATAGCTCTTCTGCCTGGACTGGGCTACCTTGAGTCTGTCGCGAATCTGTTTAACCTTCTCTTCCGACTCCTTAATTAAATCAGGTCCAAACAACTGACGGTATCCAACTTTGTCCCACAATAACGGTGTCCCGCACCTCCTTCCGTACAAGGCTTTGAAACGGGCCATCTTCAAACTAGCTTGATAATTGTTGTTGTAAGAGAATTCTGCATACGGCAAATTGTCGTCCCAACTAGATCCACAATCTAGCGCACAAGCTCTCAAAATGTCCTCCAAAATCTGATTGACTCTCTCGGTCTGTCCATCTGTCTGTGGATGAAAGGTTGTACTAAACTCTAGCCTAGTACCCAAAGTCTTATGCAATTGATTCCAGAACTTTGAGGTAAACTAGGTTCCTCTATCCGATACAATGGTCCTCGGAACTCCATGCAGACATACGATCCTGGTCATGTATATCTTTGCCAACTTCGCACTTGTATAGGTGGTCTTCTCTGGGATGAAATGAGCTACTTTCATCAAGCGATCGACTACAACCCATATAGATTCTAGCCTAAACGAGTCCTGGGCAATCCGGTGATAAAATCCATGCCAAGCTTGTCCCACTTCCATTCGGGTATCCGCAATGGCTGTAGAAATCCTGCTGGCTTGTGATGCTTTGCCTTAACTCTCTGACATACATCACATACTGCTACATACTCAGCGATATCCTTCTTCATTCCGGTCCACCAGAAACTGTCCTTCAAATCCAGATACATCTTGGTGTTTCCTGGGTGAATCCAATATGGCGAATCATGGGCCTCCGGCAAAATCAACTTCCTGATCTCGGGATCATTAGGCACATATACGCGATCCTCAAACCATAAGGTATCGTGCTCATCCTCACAAAATCCTTTAGCCTTTCCTTTGCTCATCCTTTCCTTTATCTCGGCAATCTCCTTGTCAACCTTCTAGCTTCTCTGATCTTATCCATCAAGGTAGACTGAATTTCCAATGCTGCTACATAACCTCTCGGAACTATTTCCAAACATATCTCATGAAGATCCTCTGCTAACTCCTTGGGTAATCCTCTGGTCATGAGCGTATTAACATAACTCTTGCGACTCAACGCATCGGCTACTACATTAGCCTTTTCGGGATGGTAGTGCAACTTCATATCATAATCCTTAATGAGCTCCAACCATCTCCTTTGCCTGAGATTCAACTCCTTCTGCATGAAGATATATTTCAAAATATTGTGATCCGTGTATACTTCATAGTGGTTTCCGATGAGAAAATGTCTCCATGTCTTCAACGCATACACTACAGCTGCTAACTCCAAATCATGAGTAGCATAATTTTTCTCATGAGGTTTAAGCTGTCGCGAGGCATATGAAACAACTCTTCCCTCCTGCATAAGCACTGCTCCAAGTCCTCGACGAGAAGCGTCGCAATATACTTGATAATCCTTATGTTGGTCTGAAAGAATCATCACTGGGGTTGCAACCAAATGTTTCTTTAACTCCTAAAAACTGGCTTCACACTCCTCGGTCCATTTGAACTTGGTGTCCTTCTTCAACAACTCTGTCATGGGCTTTGCAATCCTGGAGAAATTCTCAATGAACCTCATAATATCCTGCGAGTCCAAGAAAACTCTTGATCTCTCCAACTGATGTGGGTGCTACCCATTTAGTCACAGAGACAACCTTGGTGGGGTCTACTGCTATTCCTTCTCCGGATATAACATGTCTGAGAAATCCAACTTCCTTCAACCAAAACTTGCACTTGCTGAACTTGGCATATAATTGATGTTCCCTGAGCTTCTCGAGAACCAAACGCAAATGCTCCTTATGCTCGTCTTCATTCTTCGAGTAGACCAATATATCATCAATGAACACCATGATGAACTTATCCAAAAACTCCATAAACACCTTATTCATCATGTTCATGAAATAGGCAGGCGCATTAGTCAGACCAAATGACATAATGGTATACTCGTATAGCCCGTACCTTGTGGTAAAAGTTGTCTTGGGTATATCCTGCTCTCGAATCTTCAGATGATGAATCCTGATCGCAAATCGATCTTGGAAAATACCTTAGCTCCTTGCAACTGGTCAAACAAATCATTGATCATCAGTAGTCGGTACTTGTTCTTGATCGTCACCTCATTCAACGCATGATAATCAACAACCATCCTCAATGATCCATTCTTCTCCTCCACTAAAAGTACTGGGGCTCCCCAAGGTGACAAACTTGGTCGAATATAACCTCTATCCGGTAACTCCTTAATCTGCTTCTTAATTTCCTCCAAATCCTTTGTGGGCATCCGATACGGTCTCTTTGATATTGGTGTTGGGGAACGTAGTATTTCAAAAAAAATCCTACGCACACGCAAGATCATGGTGATGCATAGCAACAAGAGGGGAGAGTGTCGTCCACGTACCCTCGTAGACCGTAAGCGGAAGCTTTATGACAACGTGGTTGATGTAGTCGTACGTCTTCATGATCGACCGATCCTAGTACCAAACGGACGGCACCTCCGCGATCTGCACACGTTCAGCTCGGTGACATCCCAGGAACTCACGATCCAGTAGAGCTTTGAGGGAGAGTTCCGTCAGCACGACGGCGTGATGACGGTGTTGATGAAGCTACCGACACAGGGCATCGCCTAAGCACCACTACGATATGACCAAGGTGGATTATGGTGGAGGGTGCACCGCACACGACTAAAGATCAATGATCAACTTGTGTGTCTTGGGGTGCACACCTGCCCCGTATATAAAGGAGCTAGGGAGGAGGCGGCCGGCCAAGGAGGAGGGCACGCCAAGGGGGGAGCCCTACTCCCATCAGGAGTAGGACTCCTCCTTTCCTAGTAGGAGTAGGAGAAGGGGAAAGGAGGAGAGAGGAGTGAAGGAAAGGGGGGTGCCTGCTACGTCTTGAGCTTGCGTTGGTTTTCCTTGAAGAGGAAAGGGTGATGCAGCACAGTAGCGTAAGTATTTCCCTCAGTTTTTTAGAACCAAGATATCAATCCAGTAGGAGGCTCCTCACAAGTCCCACGCACCTACACAAACAAACAAGAACTCGCAACCAACGCAATAAAGGGGTTGTCAGTCCCTTCAAGGCCACTTGCGAAAGTGAGATCTGATAGAGATAACATGATAAGATAAATATATTTTTGGTATTTTATGATATAGATTGGAAAATTAAAGATGCAGATAAAAGTAGATTGAAAGCTTATATGATAAGAGATAGACCCGGGGGCCATAGGTTTCACTAGTGGCTTCTCTCGAGATAGCATAATTATTATGGTGGGTGAACAAATTACTGTCGAGCAATTGATAGAAAAGCGAATAATTATGAGATTATCTAGGCATGATCATGTATATAGGCATCACGTCTGTAACAAGTAGACCGACTCCTGCCTGCATCTACTACTATTACTCCACACATCGACCGCTATCCAGCATGCATCTAGAGTATTAAGTTCATGAAGAAGGTAACGCTTTAAGAAAGATGACATGATGTAGAGGGATAAACTCATGCAATATGATATAAACCCCATCTTTTTATCCTGGATGGCAACAATACAATACGTGCCTTTCTGCCCTTGTTGTCACTGGGAAAGGACACTGCAAGATTGAACCCAAAGCTAAGCACTTCTCCCATTGCAAGAAAGATTGATCTAATAGGCCAAACCAAACTGATAATTCGAAGAGACTTGCAAAGATAACTTAATCACACATAAAATAATTCAGAGGAGATTCAAATATTTCTCATAGATAAACTTGATCATAAACCCACAATTCATCGGATCTCGACAAACACACCGCAAAAAGAGTTACATCGAATAGATCTCCAAGAAGAGGAAGGACAACTTTGTATTGAGAATCAAAGAGAGAGAAGAAGCCATCTAGCTAATAACTATGGACCCGAAGGTCTATGGTAAACTTCTCACAACTCATCGGAGAGGCCTTGGAGATGATGTAGAGGCCCTCCGTGGTGTATTCCCCCTCCGGCGGAGCGCCAGCGACGGCTCCAAGATGGGATCTCGCGGATATAGAAGGTTACGGTGGTGGAAATAGTTTTTCGTGGTCGCCTTTGATGTTTTCGGGGTACGTGGGTATATATAGGAGGAAGGAGTACATCGGTGGACGATCGAGGGGGCCACGAGGGTGGGGGGAACACCCACCTGTAGGGGGCACGCCGAGCACCATCGTGGCCACCTCGCTTGTTTCTTGACTTCCACTCTGTCGGTGTCAAAACCGGCGGATCTCGGGTAGGGGGTCCCGATATGTGCGTCTTAGGCTGATGGTAATAGGAAGCAAGGGACACAATGTTTACCCAGGTTCGGGCCCTCTCGATGGAGGTAAAACCCTACTTCCTGCTTGATTAATATTGAAGATATGAGTAGTACAAGAGTAGATCTACCACGAGATCGTAGAGGCTAAACCCTAAGAGCTAGCCTATGATGGTATGATTGCAATTGTGATCGGCCTTCTAAGGACCATCCTCTCCAGTTTATATAGACACCGGAGAGCTAGGGTTTACATGGAGTCGGTTACAAGGAAGGAAGCATAATATCCAGATCGCCAAGCTTGTCCTCCACGCAAAGGAGAATCCCATCCGGACACGAGCCGAAGTCTTGAGTCTTGTATCTTGACGCTTCTATAGTCCGGACGATGAATATAGTCCGGCTGTCCGGATACCCCCTTATCCAGGACTCCCTCAATAGCCCCTGAACCAGGCTTCAATGATGATGAGTCTGGCGCGCAGTCTTGTTTTCGACATTGCAAGGCGGGTTCCTCCTCCGAATACTCCAAGGTTATTATCGAACACGTAGGCCGTGTCCGGATCTGCAAAATGATCTTCACATACCACCGTAGAGAGAATGATACTTCAGTTGACAACTTTTAGACGACGTGACATGCCATTACAGCCATGTCATTATTTGAACTGTTTTCACAACCAGCCACAGCGCGCATTGCGAGGCGGTTTCCTTGACACGTCTTGTCAAAGCAGAGATCATGTCCCCTTATCACGGGATTCTCATCAATACGGGTATGGGTAATCCCCCCGTGCCATCAATCATGGCGCTTGGGAAGTAAGCGATTCTCAATAGGCTAGTGGGGAGGTGCACCGCTTTCGTCGCCTCTAGAAAGGGATAAGAGTTCCACATTCTTACCCACACCTTCTTCCTCCTCTGCCCACTCTTGCCTCCCCGAGCTCCAACGCCCTAGTCCAAGTCTCCTCCGCACAGCTAAACATGTCCGGGGCAGGAGGCAAATGGGTGGCTTCCACCATCAAGGATAAGAACATCGCAAGTCTTCGGGCGGCCGGATACTTGGCCGCAGACATAGCGCACCGGCTACCAGACGGTGGGCAGGTCATTCCAACTCTAGGACCCCATGAGAGGGTCTTGTTTCTTGCCCACTTCGTCTGTGGACTGGGGTTTCCACTCCACCCCTTCATCCGCGGGCTCATGTTCTACTACGGGCTAGATTTCCATGATCTAGCCCCGAACTTCGTCCTCAACATCTCGGCGTTCATCATCGTGTGTGAGGCTTTCCTCCGCATCAAGCCTCATTTCGGCTTGTGGCTCCAAACCTTCTGCGTGAAGCCGAAGATCGTAAGCGGCCAGCAAGCGGAGTGCGGAGGAGCCATGGTGGGCAAAATGCCTAACGTCACCTGGCTTGACGGCTCCTTTGCGGAAACCGTGAAGGGGTGGCAATTAGGGTGGTTCTACATCACCGAGCCACGCGACGCCAACTGGGTGGCGGCCCCCGAGTTCCGATCTGGAACCCCTATGCGGCTCACCTCCTGGGAACAGAAGGGCCTGTTATGGGGCGAATCTACAGAGCTGACCGGACTCATCAACTGCATCAAGGGCATGAAGGACAAGAACATCAAGCTTGTCAACATGATCCAGGTCATGCTCGTTCGCCGGATTCTGCCATGCCAAAGGCGGGCATTCAATCTATGGGAGTTCATCCCGGCCGAACACTAGACGCTCTAGAGGCTCTATGGCATGAAGCACAAGAACGTGTGGAAGGCGTTGTTCAAGGCCACCAAAGTACCTCCTCTCATAACCAAGGACCATGGGCTCCATGCCGCATGGCACCCTACCCAGGTGAGTTCTCAGGCTGCCACCGGGTTCAGTTCTTCCCAATGTATTCATGGAGTATTCCTAAGTGATTGTGTATATTGTTCAGGAGTATGTGGAGGCAGCGGAGTGAATTGATTGTCCAGCTCTGCTGCCAGAAAGCCCAGCTAATGATCTTCTGACAAAGATGCTGGTCCCGGCGCCCTATAAGGGGCCGGAGAAGAAGGCCGATAAGAAGGCCCCGGGGACCCGAAAGAGTCTCCGACGTAAGGTTGCGCAAGCCTCGTCTGAAGACGACGAGGCACACTCCTCCCCCAAAAGGGAAGAAGAGGAAGAAGAGGAGGCCGCCCTATCCGGAAAGGATGGGGGGCCAGAGACGATGGACCAGGGGACCAGGAGAGGCCCCTGGTGCAAGGCCGTCATACCCTTGTCGTCTGATGATGACGAGGCAGACTCCTCCCGCGGAAGCGGGGGGAAACAAGAAGAAACTCCACCTCCCCATACTGGGGGAGAAAAAGAGGAAGGCCGCCCCAGTGGGGGAGGCTAGGACGTCCAAGAAGGGAAAGGTGTCCCTTCCGGACTACTCTGCCACCGCCACCGACAGCGAGGAAGGGTGGCTGCCCAGGAAGAAGCCCCTAGTGCGATCGTAAGTACCCGCACTCCATCATAATATCGCTTCATAGTTTTGTTTGTAATGCTGAACTTGCATGCAGTCCGGCAAGGGCCCATCCCGAAGTGTCGTCTTCGGACGGGTCCTTGCGTGAGTGAGCAATGAACTCACTCCCGATGGCCACGTCTCCTCGGCCTACGGACGACACGGAGGTGTTGTCCCAAAGGCTCCCAGAGATGGGGGAGGTGGCCCTGGAGGCGCCTCAAGGCGGCGTCCCAGACGTCGGACTCGCGGAGTTCAAGATCCCCGCGGATCGTGTTGATGAGAGCCACGGTAAGCCGGGCTCTCAGCCGAACACTGTTTCGGAGCCTTCAGTGGTTCCGGACTTAGGCGGGCAGCCCCTCATTAGGGAGGGAGGGTCATCTGCATCAAGGACTTCCGAAGCACCCGAGGCGCCGGATTGTCTGCTGGAAGCGCTTCGAGGCGCTTCCATAGATGAAGAGCACCGTACTCTAATGAGTGCGGTGATTCAGAAGGTTTCGTCTGCCAAGAGCGGACTAACCGAATCCTGCACCAGCCTACTAACAGGCTTTGAGGTAAGTAGTAAAAATGTGTGAAATTACCACTCGATAGGTAGTAGCCCATGATACTCTGTTTGGTGTTCGGAAGGAAAAACCAACAGAGGGTCAATTATAATCTGCAGGAGTCTAATAGTGGGTTTGAATGTGAATAAACAGGTTGTGCTGCTGGCCGCTGCCGCCCGTACGGCCGAAATTGCCGGCCTAAAGCAGGACTTGGAGCGAGCACAGGGAGATCTCGGCCTCACGAGGAGGCAGCTCGAGGAGAGCAAAGGTGAATGACTCCCCTCTCTCATATAGTAAAGTATAAATAAAATTTGATTATGCTAACAATGAAGCGTCGTGATTTGGTAGCAGAGGCCACCACCGAAGTGGCATCTCTCAAGAAGGCGCTATTCGAGGCCAAACACAAAGCGGCCTTGGAACACAAGGAGCGCCAAAAGCAAGAAGCCTGAGTGGGCGAAGTACAAGAAGAGCTCCAGGAGCTCGGCAAGAAGCTCGAGTCCACGGAGCATGAGCTTAAAGCAAAAGAGGCCGAGCTTGCGAAGGCCCTTACAAATATAAAAGACGCTAAGGCCGAAGCCGAGAGGGCACAGTAGGAGATCCAGGAGGCCAAAAAGATAGTGGCGGGTAAGAAATTTTTTATGCAAAGCAAACATGTGGAGGAGGAGTTTCTTTTACTTACCCGAGTTCGGAGCTCTCCAGGGGCATTCGTAGATCTGCCACGCAGCGTATCAAATGCCGCGGAGTTCTACCATGCCCAGGAGGGGAGCTCAACGGAGAAGCTATTTTGAACATTCAACGCCTCTGAGTGACCAACTAAAGCAGTTGGTCAAACTCCACAAGGCGGCCGAAGTGGCTATGAAGGATCTCATAGTCCGGATATGGCATAGTGAGCTTCTGCCCACCAGCTACTTCGGTCTGATCAAGCGGATGGTGGATGCCTGTCCGCGACTGGCAGTCAATAAGCGATCTGTTTGCATTGAGGGTGTCCGCCGGGCCCTTTCCCATGCAAAGGTGCATTGGGGCAAGCTAGATGCAGAGAAGCTGGTGAAGGACGGGCCGCTAGAGGGCAAGCCGCATCGCGTCCCCGAGAAGTATTATGGTGGCGTTATGAAGGGTGCTTGCCTCGTGGCCGATGAATGTACCAAAGACATAATTTTTGAATGATTTCACCTCTGTCATGTTTGTAATTTAAAGATGAAGTTACTTGCGCTATGTAGCGCTTTTGTTATTTAAAATATTACCTTCTGTGCGCTTGTTTATCAAATTCTGAAAGTAGGCCAGTCGTCGGCTTCCGCCCCCGTGTAACTAGTACTGGGGTGTTCGTGGAAAACCTGGACACTCTTTATCCAAATGTTTGGTCCCTTAAGGAGGTGTCCAGCGCAGCGAACGAGGCAATCGGACTATACGGCTTTATAACCTTCACTTATCCATAGAAGTCTACAATTTTAAATTTCGGCGAAGCCCCTAGAATCCGGAAGGCCGAATTGGGGTGCTATACACGCCTATATCGGACAAAGCCGAATTATCGCCTAAAGCAGAAAAATCTTTAAGGATTTTAAGACCTCTCGAACAGCGACCAGCTCTCGCCACATCATGCCGGTCAGTTTTGTGCTTTCTCTACTGAGGTGCTCGTCTGGAAGAACCAGGGCACAATCGCAGTAGTTCTCCCTGTGCTACCTTAGCCGAATTAACAGAACGTAAGGCACCAAAACAAGGGAGGTGGGCTATCCCAACTGTAGACCCAAGACATGATTCGGAGCTGATGCATATAATGCTATAAGTTCGGGGTGTCGCACTGTTGAAAGTGTTCGGACTTGTCTTGCCGTATTATGGGGCATCATAAGAAGCCCCTGGCAAACTAAGCATACCAAAGTGTATGGATGCAAAATCAAATAGACATTTGTAAAAAAATGCTCAAATAAGAATAATAAGCTGATGCTATATATGGTCTCCCATTGATGAATAATACATTTAAGCGTATGTTTACAATGAATGCATTAAGCGGAGATAAGTAGGATTATTTGACATATCCTATCCAGGGGCAGGCTACGTACAGATAGATAAAGCAGGAACAACGATCGTAAATAGATTCCGCCTGGGTGTTTCCTGTTGTGCCCGAAGCCTGTTGCCTCCTGGGTTTCCTCTCCTATGCAAGTCCGACAATCCGGCTCTTCTGGGGAAGCTGCACTAAAGCAATGTCCTTAAGGGTAAATGGAAAGGTTACGAAGCGATACCGTACTGTTGACTGAGCCACTGCTACGCCTCCGCCTGTGCCCATGGTATTTTGAGTGCGTAATTGTATACGCGTGGCACAGATGCAGCTTTGATGGGATTTGAGCGGAGGCCAGACTGCTAGTCGTTCTCTTGACGTGCCTGCTGATCCTGTTGCGGGGTGTTCCACCCTCGCTTAACGGAGCTTGAGGTTGTCGTCACCGGATTGGTGGTTTGCCGGAGGAGGCCGCATTGTACTTCGGCCGCAAGGGCTGCCGTGTGCTCTTCTGTACGGAGAGAGCGGTCCATATTTCCGTTCACTGTTATGACCCCGCGCGGGCCTGGCATCTTGAGCTTGAGGTATGCATAGTGTGGTATCGCATTGAATCTAGCGAATGCGGTTCGTCCGAGCAGTGCGTGGTAACCACTACGGAGACCACTTCCAGTGTTATAGAGCCCGTACAGCGGGCCTCTACTCCAAGAATGACACCTTTAAAGGTGGTTTTGGTGGGCTTAATCCTTGAAGGATCGATTCCCATTTTGCGCACTGTGTCCTGATAAAGCAGGTTCAGGCTGCTGCCTCCGTCCATAAGGACTCTTCTGAGGTGAAATCTGTCTATAATTGGGTCTAGAACCAATGCGGCTGACCCGCCATGACGGATGCTAGTAGGATGATCCCTACGATCGAAGGTGATCGGACAAGCTGACCATGGGTTGAATTTGGGGACGACTGGCTCCATCGCCTAGACGTCCCGTAGTGCTCGCTTCCGTTCCCGCTTGGGGATGTGGGTGGCGTAGATCATGTTGACCGTTTTCACCTGGGGGGGGATTTCTTCTGTCCCCCCATGTTCGGACGCCGGGGCTCCTCGTCATCGTCGCTATTCAGCCCCTTGTCCTTGTTTTCGGCGTTTATTTTGCCGGCCTATTTAAATACCCAGCAGTCTCTATTGGTGTGGTTGGCTAGCTTGTCCGGGGTGCCATCAATTTGGCACGAGCGCTCCAGTATACGGTCTAGACTGGACGGTCCCTGATTGTTGCATTTGAATGGCTTCTTCCGCTGACCGGATTTGGATCTGCTGAATCCGGCATTGACCACCGTGTCTTCGGTGTTGTCGCCATTGTTCCGTCGCTCGTGTTTGTTGCACCGTAGCTTGCCATTGTTGTTACGGACGTCTAACGTGCCAGAATGTGGCATAGTGCTGCTGCGAGCTACCAACAGTCCTCGCCTGCGCAAAAGCGGGTCATTAGTGTCATGAGAGCTGCCATAGACTTGGGTTTCTCCTAGCCGAGGTGTCGGGCGAGCCACTCGTCACGGATATTATGCTTGGAGGCCGCCAGGGCTTTGGCGTCCGGACAGTCGACTATTTGGTTCTTTTTAGTTAGGAACCGAGTCCAGAATTTCATGGCTGATTCTCTAGGCTGTTGAGTAATGTGGCTCAAGTCATCGGCATCTGGAGGTCGCACATATGTTCCTTGGAAGTTGTCAAGAAATGCATCTTCCAGGTTTTCCCAACCGCCAATGGAATTTGCGGGCAGGCTGTTTAGCCAGTGTCGGGCGGGTCCTTTGACCTTAAGGGGAAGATACTTGATGGCATGTAGATCGTCTCCGCGGGCCATGTGAATGTGGAGAAGGAAATTGTCGATCCATACCGCGGGGTCTGTTGTGCCATCGTAAGATTCGATGTTTATGGGTTTGAACCCTTCTGGGAATTCATGATCCATCACTTCATCGGTGAAGCAGAGGGGGTGTGTGGTGCCTCTGTGCCGGGCTATGTCGCGACGCAGTCCGGCTGCGTCTGACTGGTTATATTCGGCCCGGCCGAATTTGCTGGTAGTGTAGCCGGTATGACGGTCATCGTCATGTGCTGCGGTGCGCCCCCGTGATCCGTAGATCGATCTTGGTTGTCCTGCAATGTTATCCAGTTTATTGCGCAGGTCCTGACTATTGCCCCGGGCCATGGTAAACTGACGCGGGGGTGGGGGCTGGTATTCAGGCTGATATGCCGATTTATCCCGACCTTGAGGCGGCCGGTCAGCCGTGTGGCGCTCGAGTCCATATTCCTCAGCTGCCAGGACTTCTGTCCATCTATCTGTGAGCAGATCTTGATCAGCTTGAAGCTGCTGCTGCTTCTTCTTCAGGCTTCTCGCAGTGGCAATAAGCCGGCGCTTGAAGCGCTCCTGCTCTGCGGGGTCTTCGGGTACGCCGAACTCGTCGTCGCCGAGGCTAATCTCATCTTCAAAGAGGGGCATGTAATTGTCCTCCTCCGGATACCCGTCCGTCGCCTGTTCATCTGGGCTGTCATGCCCATCTTCCTGTTCGGCCTGCTCGAAGGCGAGCTGTTCGGGGTTGTATTCATCATCGGCACCGTCCAGATTGTCTTCGTCTCCGGTGCCGGTATTTCCTTGGCGGGGCTTGGAGCGGCGCGGGCGACGCCCATGCTTTGCTTTATTCTTGGAGGAGTTATCCTCTGTTGCCTCATCGCCATTGGTTTCTTTCAGAGTGTCCACCATGTATATATCGTATGAAGAGGTGGTTGTCCACCGTCCTGTGAGCGGTGGCTCCTGTATGTCTCCTGCACCGTCGTCCATACCGTCGATGTCTTCGAAGTCGAAGTCGAGCGCGTCGGTTAAATCATCGATCGTCGTGACAAAGTGGGTGCTGGGTGGGCAGCAAATTCCTTCGTCACCTGCTTCCCACTCAAGCCAGACATAGTTCGGCCCAGAGCCTCCTGACAAAGAGAGAGACTTTAATGAGTTTAGCATGTCGCCAAAAGGCGAGTGTTGAAAGATATCCGTAGCGGTAAACTCCATTACCGGAGCCCAACCTGGCTCGGCTGGCTCGAGAGTGTGCGGACGTGAGCCAACAACCGGATATGAGTCCGGGGTCCCAGGGTTACAGGCCTCCACAGAGATGTGACATGTTTTCGGCTCCACCGCCGGTGAGCGTGCGGCCTGTGGGGCGGGGTCCATCCCTCCGTCCTCGGGCAATGCAACCTGTTCCGGATTTAGATCCGGGGCTATTGTAGGGATGATGTTTCGAGCATTGTCCGACAGCAGGTCTAGGCCGTGCTCGTTGTGACTGTCCGGCGTTCCTGGCACAGGGCCGAATCCGTCGAAGATCAAGTCTCCACGAATATCCGCCGTGTAGTTCAAGTTTCCGAACCTGATCTGGTGACCAGGGGCGTAGCTGTCGATCTGCTCCAGATGACCAAGCGAATTAGCCCACAGTGCGAAGCCGCGGAACACAAAGATCTGTTCGGGGAGAAAAGTCTCACCCTGGATTGTGTTGTTGACGATTGAAGACGCCATCAAACCTTGAAGCGACGTCACGGAGGAACTCTCAATGAAAGCACCAATGTCGGTGTCAAAACCGGCGGATCTCGGGTAGGGGTCCCGATCTGTGCGTCTTAGGCTGATGGTAACAGGAAGCAAGGGACACAATGTTTACCCAGGTTCGGGCCCTCTCGATGGAGGTAAAACTCTACTTCCTACTTGATTAATATTGAAGATATGAGTAATACAAGAGTAGATCTACCACGAGATCGTAGAGGCTAAGCCCTAAGAGCTAGCCTATGATGGTATGATTGTATTTGTGATCAGCCTTCTAAGGACCATCCTCTCCGGTTTATATAGACACCGGAGAGCTAGGGTTTACATGGAGTCGGTTACAAGGACGGAAGCATAATATCTGGATCACCAAGCTTGTCCTCCATGCAAAGGAGAGTCCCATCCGGACACGAGCCGAAGTCTTGAGTCTTGTATCTTGACGCTTCTATAGTCCGGACGATGAATATAGTCCGGCTGTCCGGATACCCCCTTATCCAGGACTCCCTCACACTCTAAGTCCTCTGGATCACGTTTGTTCCAAAAAGATCGCTCCCAAAGGTTTCACTCCGTTTGGACTCCGTTTGATATTCCTTTTCTGCGAAACACTGAAATAGGCAAAAAAAACAGCAATTCGGGCTGGGCCTCCGGTTAGTAGGTTAGTCCCAAAAATGATATAAAAGTGTAAAGTAAAGCCCATAAACATCCAAAATGGGTTATATAATAGCATGGAACAATCAAAAATTATAGATACGTTGGAGACGTATCAAGCATCCCCAAGCTTAATTCATGCTCGTCCTCGAGTAGGTAAATGATAAAAACAGAATTTTTGATGTGGAATGCTACCTAGCATATTTCTCAATGTATTTCTATTTATTGTGGCATGAATGTTCAGATCCAAATGATTCAAAATAAAAGTTCATATTGACATAAGAAATAGTAATACTTCAAGCATACTAATAAAGCAATCATGTCTTCTCAAAATAACATGGCTAAAGAAAGTTATCCCTACAAAATCATATAGTCTGGTTGTTGCTCTATCTTCATCACACAAAGTATTTAATCATGCACAACCCCGATGACAAGCCAAGCAATTGTTTCATACCTTAGTATTCTCAAACCTTTTCAATTTTCACGCAATACATGAGAGTGAGCCATGGACATAGCACTATATGTGTAATAGAATGGTGGTTGTGGAGAAGAAAAAAAGGAGAAGATAGTCTCCCATCAACTAGGCGTATCAACGGGCTATGGATATGCCCATTAATAGATATCAATGTGAGTGAGTAGGGATTGCCATGAAACGGATGCACTAGAGCTATAAATGTACGAAAGCTCAACAAAAGAAAATAAGTGGGTGTGCATCCAACTTGCTTGCTCACGAAGACCGAGGGCATTTTGAGGAAGCCCATCATTGGAATATACAAGCCAAGTTCTATAATGAAAAATTCCCACTAGTATATGAAAGTGACAACATAAGAAACTCTCTATCATGAAGACCATGGTGCTATTTTGAAGCACAAGTGTGGAAAAAGAGATAGTAGCATTGCCCCTTCTCTCTTTTTCTCTCATTATTTTTTATCTTTTTTTTCTTTTTTTATTTGGCCTTTTTTTCATTTGGCCTTTTTTTATTTGAAGTCCGAAGTCTCATTCTGACTTGTGGGGGAATCATAGTCTCCATCATCCTTTCCTCACTGGAACAATGCTCTAATAATGAAGATCATCACACTTTTATTTATTTACAACTCAAGATTACAACTCGATACTTAGAACTAGATATAAATCTATATGTATGCCTCCGGCGGTGTACCGGGATATGCAATGAATCAAGAGTGACATGTATGAAAAATTATGAGGTGGCTTTGCCACAAATACGATGTCAACTACATGATCATGCGAAGAGCAATATGACAATGATGATGCGTGTCATAATAAACGGAACGATGGAAAGTTGCATGGCAATATATCTTGGAATGGCTATGGAAATGCCATAATAGGTAGGCATGGTGGCTGTTTTGAGGAAGGTATATGGTGGGTGTATGGCACCGGCGAAAGTTGTGCGGCACAAGAAAGACTAGCAATGGTGGAAGGGTGAGAGTGCGTATAATCCATGGACTCAACATTAGTCATAAAGAACTCATATACTTATTGCAAAAATCTATAAGCCATTGAAAACAAAGTGCTACATGCATGCTCCTAGGAGGATATATTGTTAGGAAAAGACCATCGCTCGTCCCCGACCGCCACTCATAAGGAAGACAATCAATAAAATTGTGCTCCAACTTCATCACAAAGCGGTTCACCATACGTGCATGCTACGGGAATCACAAACTTCAACACAAGTATTCTTTAAATTCACAATTACCCAACTAGCATGACTCTAATATCACCACCTCTATATCTCAAAACAATTATCAAGTATAAAATTGATCGTAGCATCCAATTCACTTTCTATGATAGTTTTTATTATACCCAACTTGGATGCCCATCATTCTAGGACCAATTTTATAACCATAGAAAATACCATGCTGTTCTAAGAGACTATCAAAATAATATAAGTGAAGCATGAGAGATCATCAATTTCTACAAAATTAAGCCACCGCCGTGCTCTAAAAGATATAAGTGAAGCACATCGAGCAAAACTATCAAGCTCAAAAGATATAAGTGAAGCACATAGAGTATTCTAATAAATTCCAATCAAGTGGGTTTATCTCCCAATAGGTGTGTACAGCAAGGATGATTCTGGTAAAGTAACAAGCAAATACTCATATCATACACGACGCTCCAAACAAAACACATATCATGTGGCGAATAAAAATATAGCTCCAAGTAAAGTTACCGATAGACGAAGACGAAAGAGGGGATGCCTTTCGGGGCATCCCCAAGCTTAAGCTTTTGGTTATCATTGAATATATTGGGGCTCCATGGGCATCCCCAAGCTTAGACTTTTGCCACCCTTTATTCCATAGTCCATCAAATCTTTACCCAAAACTTGAAAACTTCACAACACAAAACTCAACAGGAAATCTCATAAGCTCCGTTAGTGCAAGAAAGAAAAACCACCACATAAGGTACTGTAATGAACTCATTCTTTATTTATATTGGTGTTAAACCTAATGTATTCCAACTTCTCTATGGTTCATACCCCTACATACTAGCCATAGATGCATCAAAATAAGCAAACAACACACTAAAAGCAGAATCTGTCAAAAACAGAACAGTCTGTAGCAATCTGTAACTTTCGAATACTTATGGAACTCCAAAAATCCTACCAAACTATGAAGTCCTAGTAAACTTGTCTATTGATCGACAGCAAAAAGAATCAATGCAAAATCATGTGTCTGTGATTTATTGATTTTTTTCTCGTGAGTGCAAAGTTTCTGTTTTTCAGCAGAATCAAATTAACTCTTACCATAGGTTATCCTATAGGTTCTACTTGAAACAAACACTAATTAAAACAAGAAAACACATGTCAATAGAAAGTACATGCAATATTTATTGAATAACAGCAAGGAAAAATATTGGGTTGTCTCCCAACAAGTGCTTTTCTTTAAAGCTTTTTTAGCTAGGCATTGAGATTTCAATGATACTCACATAAAAGACAAGAATTGAAGCATAAAGAGAGCATCATAAAACATGTAACAAACACATCTAAGTCTAAGATACTTCCTATGCATAGGCATTTTATAAGCAAACAAATTATCATAGCAAGCAAAAACTGGCATATGCAAGGAACTGGAAAGAAACAATAGCAATCTCAACATAACAAGAGGTAATTTGTTATCATGAAAATTTCTACAACCATATTTTCCTCTCTCATAATAATTACATGTGGGATCATAAGCTAATTCAACAAAATAGCTATCACGTAAAATATTTTCAACACGATCCACATGCATGCAAAGTTGACACTCTTCCAAAATAGTGGGATTAACATTAACTAAAGTCATGACCTCTCCAAACCCACTTTTATCAAAAACTTCATAAGATTGAAAATTATCCAGATATGTGGGATCTAAAGTTGACACTCTTCCAAATCCACTTTCATTATTATTGCAAACATTATTATCAATCTCATAATCATCATGGGGCTTAAATAAAATTTCAAGATTATAAGAAGAATCACCCCAATCATGATCATTGCAACAAGTAGTAGACATAGCAAAACTAGCATCCCCAAGCTTAGGTTTTGCATATTATTAGCACACTTTACATCAAGAGAATTTATAGTAAAATCATTGCAATCATGCTTTTTATTCAAAGATCTATCGTGAATCACTTCATAAAGTACTTCATCACAATTTTCAGATTCACGAATTTCAAGCAAAACTTCATAAAGATAATCTAGTGCACAAAAATCACTAGCAATTGGTTCATCATAATTGGATCTCTTAAAAAGATTAGCAAGCGGATGAGGATCCATAGATCTTAGGTTCTTTGTTTAGCAATAAATAAACAACTATTCCAACCAAACGAGCAAACGAGCCAAGTAAGACATCAAAGCAAACGAAAAGACGAACAGAAGAAGGGCGAATAAAACGGCAAGGGTGAAGTGGGGGAGAGGAAAACGAGAGGCAAATGGAAAATAATGTAATGTGAGGGAGATGAGTTTGTGATGGGTACTTGGTATGTCTTGACTTGAGCGAAGACCTCCCCGGCAACGGCGCCAGAAATCCTTCCTGCTACGTCTTGAGCTTGCGTTGGTTTTCCTTGGAGAGGAAAGGGTGATGCAGCACAGTAGTGTAAGTATTTCCCTCAGTTTTTGAGAACCAAGGTATCAATCCAGTAGGAGGCTCCTCACAAGTCCCACGCACCTACACAAACAAACAAGAACTCACAACCAACGCAATAAAGGGGTTGTGGCACCCCAGCTTAGAGTGACAGGTTTACCTTGCATTGCCAGCCCAGAGACCTTGTCTTATTGCAACACACAACAACTTGGTAGAGAAAAACAACCGCTTTATTCATGCTAGCGGAGCACAGTTTATATTACAACAGTTAGCGAGGCCAAGCGGCACACATGGTGTGGCTGAACAATATGTACATTATTTAGTGAACATAAAGCGGGCCTCGATCATGAAAACTACGCGGCAGCGGAACAACGTCGTAGCGGAACTCCATAGCACAGGGACACCGATGTGGACACGATCTAGACTAGGACAACACTCCTTTCCAACGAGACTTTCCTGAAAACTGGCATGACATGCCAGGTCAGTACATTGAATGTACTTGCAAGCTCACAACAAGCATAAACATAATGACAAACAATATCATGATATTTAACCATTTAACATCAATGCAACAATATATATCCAACATGCTGTGAATATGCTCAATTGATACTCGTACCATGGACTTGCTTACCGAACATGGTCATCCCCAGACCACCAACGTGCAGATCTCAAAATCAAACCCGTGATCCTTACGGCGATCACAACCCGACCAACTCGTGGCCCGTGATCCTTACGGCGATCACAACCCGACCAACTCGTGGCATGTGATCCTTACGGCGATCACAACCCGACCAACTCGTGGCCCAACTCAACACGACAGCCTTACTGCCATCCTCATTACAAACTTAGTGTGCAAATTTATTAAGTGTTGACCCATGGTGTGCCCTACTTTCGAGCGTGTCCGTAACCGTGGACTCGGCTATCGATAGATTAACACACTCTGCAGAGGTTAGTACACTGTTCCCACACTACGGAACCCATGGCATTGCACTCCCATTCGGGTGGACCAACGGCATTCTGACGAAACCATTTCATTGTCATGACACTCTCCCGGCCACTCCGACTCAGTCCCCATCGGGCTAGTCCTGGGTGGCCCCGTGTCTACCTCCAGACACCTCGACCACCGTCGTGGCCACGATCCACTCTGGGACCCGGTACCAAAACTTAACTTAACAACGGGCTCACAAGGTTATGCATGTCTACCGGGCCAGGGTACAGCACGCCCATAACCTTCCCTAAATGGAGGCACCGACCAGAGGCGCGACAATGAAACGCATTAAGGCCATCCCATACCTGCAAATGTGGTTGCACTTGGAAAGACTCGTTTCAGCGGCACCATGACCCAGTCAACAACATATTCAAGTTGAGTTATTTATCAGGTTCAACTTAAAATGAAAACAACCGGTGTCGCAATGCCATGCTATGCACACTAACCCATGCATCACATAACCATAAAATAACTAAATCAACCACGCTCCCATGGAGCTATCATCAACTCAAGATACTTCTCTGGTTAAGATCAAACCTCACTTAAACCAGAATCATTTCTAGCAATATCATCATTTTTCATCATGCAAGAATAATAATTAAACTAATTATTAAGCTCCATGACCATATCATTTATTCTTTACTCATCACTAATTTCTTCTTAGCTTATCAACAAGTTTTACTTCAAACTTTCTGTAAATCAAGCATTTTAACATGACAAGCATTTTGACAGAATATAATTATCATATAAGTAATTTAAATGCATGAATAATTATGAGTTCAAGTAGGAAAATCACAAATATTGAAGTGGCGCTATGAAAATGTTGTTGTGGCTTGCCTTAGTGCTGATGAGGTTCACAAAGCTCCTGGTGATCCTCAAGACAAGCTGGCTCTTCTGAAAATAAACAAAACCACAAAAAGAAAACATCAAGAAACCTTCTGAAAATTACCAGAAAATCTAGACAGCAAGGAAAAATCACATCTCTTGGGTGTTGTTAGATTTTTGGTCAAAGAATACAATGCAAAAAGAATCAATGCATTTGGACTTATAGGTAAAAAGTTGTGGCTGTTTGAAGGTTCCTAGAATTTAAATGAATTTGAAATAACTAAACTGGGGGGTGACGTCGAAGGCGTAAACACCCGGGGCGCCACCACTCATACCGCTTCGTGCGCGTAATGAGTGGCTGACTAGCGGGCCCTGCTAGTCAGGCCAGAGGGAGGGGAGAGGGAAACAGGGGAAGGCGGCGCTTCGCCGGAGCACACGCCGGCGATGAGGCTTCTTGGAGTCAAACGAGAGGGGGGGATTGACGGAGGAGAAGATTGCGCACCTGCCCGTACCCGTAGCGTAGCTAGAGATGACCGGACGGCGTCAGAATCATCCTCTCCCAGCGAAGGCAGAGGGCGGAGGCTGTCGGAGACGAAGACAATAGCGGCTTGGGGCGGCTCCAGGGGCTCCAGCGGGGTGGAATGGCCTCACCGATGAGTGGCGGAGGCCCTGGCAGGGTCGCCTTGGCTTGGGAGGGGTTGGAGCTACGAAGATGATCCAGAGGGTATCGCCGGTGAGCTCGGCTTCGGGACGGCAGCCCGCGGCCTGCCCGGCCGGGCTGCGGCTTCTACTGGCTCGTGGTGGATGTGAGAGTGGCTACGGGTGCTCCAAGAGGCTGGGCGTGGCGGCTTTATATAGACGGGCAGCAAGGAGGGCTCGGGCTCCGCTGGGGACACCTGTCCATGGCGCCCGGCGCCAGACAGAGAGGAAGAAGACGACGGAGGTCACGCAGGAACTGTGCGTGGGCGTGGATGAGCACATGAGCGAGGGGGAACGCGACGAGCACAGTGCGCCGTGCACTGTGTCGTTGGTCGGACAGTGCCCGTGCTCGCTGCGGCGAGCTCCAGCATCAGCGAGCACCAGGGAGAGTTAAGGGGGGTGGGGACGAGGATGGTGGCAAGGGGTGGCAGGCTTGGGCCGGTTGGGCAGCGAGCACGTGCTCAACAGAGCATCTGGCGGCACGCAGAGCGCATGTATGGCATGCCAGCACGCTCGGACGAACGCGGTCACCGCGTGGATTGTGACATCAGGCCACCCTAAGCACTAATCAAGATGTCTGGCGTGTAGTCCTTAGTAAACTGAGGTGTTACCACGGTTAGGCTAGGATTCAGGTGCAGTAGAAATAAATTTGTACTGCTGGTATGTTTCTGGATAGTAACTTTGGAGAGTTACTGTGGTCAAACTACTGGGAGTCAAGGGCTGAGCTTTGGGGTTTTACTTACACTTACTAAGGTAAAAAGGCACAGGAAAAACCAGCTACAATGGAGCTAGTAAAAAGGTAGTTGTTGTAGAAACTACCATTTCTGCCCAGAAGTGAATTTATTTTCTGTAGCCAAAATATTCCAAAGAGTGGTGAAATATTTTTGCTCAGAAAGGTTCCCTAGGATCCAAAGAATAATTGAGATTTTTCTCAGGATTTTTAGGGCAAGGAAAATTAGGGTTGCTTTGGAGCACAAAGGGCTGACTAGGGTTTTGGAGGGCAAAATGAATATTTTTCATTTAAGAAAAATATTCCAAGTCATATTTTGGGTTGAACCAGAGGTAAAATGATGGTTTTGAGGAGGAGAGGGAATACTTGGGTGAAAATCAAGGGGTACCCAAGTGGTTAAGTCCAAATGAAATGATTCAAAACTCCAAATTCAAAACCAACTCAACTAAAAACCAGGCAAATAAAAGAGGCCAAAAACCAGGCTGTCACAAACCTCCCCCACTTAGAATGAATCTTGTCCTCGAGATTCGGTTGCTTGGGAAAACCATTCTGGATAACATGCCCTTAGAAATTCTTCTGATTCCCAGGTTGATTATGATTCAGTATGATGCTTCCATTGGACTTTGTAAAATTTTCGTGCTTTACTGCGAGTGACTCTTTCCATTTGATCCAAAATTTTCACCGGCCTCTCTTCATAGGTTAAGTCCTTTCCCAGCTCTATCTCTGTCAAATCGGTCTTTTTCTCGGGCCGGGATATGCACCGTCGCAATTGTGAAACGTGGAACACGTTGTGCACGTCTGACAGTTCAGGGGGCAACTCCAACTGATATGCCACAACACCTACTCGTGTCATAACGGGAAATGGACCAATAAATCTGGGTGCCAACTTTCCCCGGGTTTGAAACCTCTTGATACCTTTCATAGGCGTGACTCGAAGATAGACATGTTCTCCGGGTTCAAAGTTGATCTGGCGGTGTTTTGCATCATAATAACTTTTCTGGCGTTATTTGGCCAATTGCAATCTATCTCGGATCTCCTTGACTTGTTTCTCGGCTTCCAGCATGAGATCCATTCCGAAAATTCAGCTATCACCGGTTTGAGACCAATTTAACGGAGTGTGGCACTTACGGCCATACAGAGCTTCATATGGTGACATCTTTAAACTGGTCTGGAAGCTATTATTATACGAGAACTCGCCGTACGACAAGCAATCTTCCCATTTTCGGCCTTGGGCCAAAACATAGGCTCGGAGCATATCTTCGAGTATTTGATTTACCCGTTCGGTCTGTCCATCCGTCTGAGGATGATAAGCAGTACTGAAATTCAATTCCGTTCCGAGGGCTTGATGGAGACGGGACCAAAAAGTGGAAGTGAAAAGTGAACCTCGGTCGGAAGTGATGGTTCGGGGAACTCCATGCAGACTGACTATTCTGGATACGTACAGTCGTGCAAGCTCATCGGCTCGGTATGAGGTTCTGATCGGGAGGAAGTGGACTACCTTGGTCAATGTATCCACTATAACCCAGATCGCATTATTGCCACGTCGGGTCTTAGGTAGTCCCGTGATGAAGTCCATACAGACATCTTCCCATTTCCATTGTGACACGGGCAGCGGTTGGAGAAGTCTGGCTGGCTTCTGATGTTCTGCCTTTACCTTATTGCATATGTCACAACAAGCCACAAAATAAGCAATATCTTTCTTCATTCCATCCCACCAGAATATTTGTCGAAGGTCTTCGTACATTATTGTACCTCTAGGGTGAATAGAATATGAGGATTTGTGGGATTCTGACAGAATTTTCTGCTTCAAAGCTGCTAGATTAGGCACACAGATCCTTCCCCTGAATCAGAGGGTACCGCACTGATCCTTCAAGAAATCGGATAGCTTGATATGCTTCTGCAGATCGGCATCACCAGGCTGGGCTTTGCGGATCTCTTCCTCAAGTGTAGGGGTGATTTTCTGATATGAACCGAACCTCGATGGCGAGATCCGATATGTTGTTGCGGCCCGATCTTTCACGACACTCCACCACCACCGGTAGCAACCTCTAGCCCACGCACGCGATGTACACGAAATAGAGGGTTTGAACCTTGCGGCCCAGCACGAGAAAACCAATCTTGACGAGGTACTCACGCGCAAAACAATTTCCACGAAGAGAAATCGCAACACAGAGGTTTTCTAAAGATCCCTCCAAAACTTGATACGGGTGTCTACCCTAAAAACACATCGTGTTTATTTCATAAAAATAACCTCCCCTTTACAAAGGACTAGATAGGCTTTATATAATAGCCGCACCCTGACTTGGTCCAAAGACCTCACGCACGCACACCATAAGTAGCTTGGAAAGCAAGCATTTGCTACATATTTAAAAGAAAAGATAACTCCTACGTATATGCTAAACCGACTTGATCTATCTAAGAAACAAAAACTGCTAGTTCTGATGTGGCTTTTTCCCTGTCTGTGGTGGACCCCAGCCGATGTCCTTTAAGCTGAATAATTCCCAAATAAAAAGAATCCTCATGTTTATCTTTTCCTTGCGGGATAGAAAAATAAACGTAAATAATCTTCTTGTTTTAATTCTGGCGTAGTAGATAATTCTGCCAAGGAAACATTCACGATGGCTCGTGGACTCCTTCATGCCATCTTCTAATCGTGGCTTACCAAAATAATTAGGATGCTCTTTTCCTTGGTTTCCTCCACATGCACGTCTGATACGGTGGCATTTAATCTCAAACTGAACGCCCTTCTTTTACTCATCTATGCACGTGGTCTCCAACACATCAGTTTGCATGACCATACCATTTACTAGTGCATGTTCATCTTCGTGACTTGGCCGTATGTAATCAGGTGTACATGCAGTGTATTTTTGAACATTACCGGCTTCAGGCGAAACATCAAAGACCTCAGAATTTATATTACACTAGGTCGCATCATCCTCTCCCCCTTGAACGGAAACCGTCCTCGGTTTCGACTCAATCTTTATAACAATATTTTCATGTACGGATTGAATGGTGATCATAGAAATTTCAGTAGCTTCGACCATATTCTTTTTTGCATCTTCCTCTTCTTTTATCTTCTTCTGATGTTCTCTTCTCCAAGCAATAAAATGATTCTGACCCATGGGCACAAGGTCGTACTTCTTACCCTTCTTGACGGTATATACGTGTGTTTGACAATCATAAGCAACATCATGCTCTTTGTACCATAGCTTGCCCAACAATAAGTGACATGAAACCATCGGTACCGGAATTACGTCACACAAAACCGTGCAAAGAAAATTTCCCAACAAAAACGGTACCTTTGTTTGGTGTGTGACACTGAGCTCTTCATGACCCCAACGAAACAAGTATGGTTGTGCTCGTGGTGTCATTGGTAGATCTAGCTTCTCCACCATCTCGATGCTTGCAGCGTTGATCAAACTCATGTGGTCGATTGTCATGGCGCATGATCTCTCTTGTACAACAACACGAGTATGAAAAAGTCCATCCCATCGACCTTCCTCTTCCAATTGAAATCCATAGCTTAGCTTCCATGATAATCCAGTCATCTCTTGCACAGTGTCGTGAACAACCTTGCTCTGATACCACCTGATATGAACCGAACCTCGATGGCGAGATCCGATATGTTGTTGCGGCCCGATCTTTCACGACACTCCACCACCACCGGTAGCAACCTCTAGCCCGCGCACGCGATGTACACGAAATAGAGGGTTTGAACCTTGCGGCCCAGCACGAGAAAACCAATCTTGACGAGGTACTCACGCGCAAAACAATTTCCACGAAGAGAAATCGCAACACAGAGGTTTTCTAAAGATCCCTCCAAAACTTGATACGGGTGTCTACCCTAAAAACACATCGTGTTTATTTCATAAAAATAACCTCCCCTTTACAAAGGACTAGATAAGCTTTATATAATAGCCGCACCTTGACTTGGTCCAAAGACCTCACGCACGCACACCATAAGTAGCTTGGAAAGCAAGCATTTGCTACATATTTAAAAGAAAAGATAACTCCTACGTATATGCTAAACCGACTTGATCTATCTAAGAAAACAAAAACTGCTAGTTCTGATGTGGCTTTTTCCCTGTCTGTGGTGGACCCCAGCTGACGTCCTTTAAGCTGAATAATTCCCAAATAAAAAGAATCCTCATGTTTATGTTTTCCTTGCGAGATAGAAAAATAAACGTAAATAATCTTCTTGTTTTAATTCTAGCGTAGTAGATAATTCTGCCAAGGAAACATTCACGATGGCTCGTGGACTCCTTCATGCCATCTTCTAATCGTGGCTTACCAAAATAATTAGGATGCTCTTTTCCTTGGTTTCCTCCACATGCACGTCTGATACGGTGGCATTTAATCTCAAACTGAACGCCCTTCTTTTCCTCATCTATGCACGTGGTCTCCAACACATCAGTTTGCATGACCATACCATTTACTAGTGCATGTTCATCTTCGTGACTTGGCCGTATGTAATCAGGTGTACATGCAGTGTATTTTTGAACATTACCGGCTTCAGGCGAAACATCAAAGACCTCAGAATTTATATTACACTGGGTCGCATCATTTTCAGAATATTGGTGAGGCCAGTCTCAACTATGACCAGGTTGAGCTGAGCAATCTCTCCTTTAAGTTCGGGAGGCAAAGATTCCAATATGACATTTAAACTGGCGGGTTTTCGACTAAGTGCATTTGCAACCACGTTGGCCTTGCCCGGATGGTAATTTATTCCAAGGTCATAATCCTTGACCAACTCAAGCCATCTTCATTGACGGAGATTTAAATCCGGCTGAGTAAATATATATTTGAGGCTTTTATGATCGCTAAAAATTTGGCACCTTTTTCCGATGAGGTAGTGTCTCCAAAATTTTAAAGCATGAACTACCGCGGCCATTTCCAAATCATGAGTGGGGTAATTCCCTTCGTGGGGTCGTAGCTGCCGTGAGGCATAGGCTACTACCTTTCCATCTTGCATAAGTACGCATCCTAGACCTTGCCTGGAAGCGTCGCAGTACACATCAAAGCTGCGGTAGATATCTGGAAGTGTTAATACTGGTGCAGTTGTCAAGCGCTTCTTTAACTCAATGAAACTTTTCTCATAGTCCGAAGTCCATTCAAACTTCTTATCCTTTTTTAGCAGCTCCGTCATGGGTTTAGCAATTTCCGAGAACCATTCAATGAAGCGGCGGTAGTATCCGGCTAGTCCAAGAAAACTCCGGATCTGAGATACGGTGGCGGGTGGCAACCAGTCGAGCACATCTTTTACCTTGCTTGGGTCCATGGCTATACCTTCAGTGGATAGCACATGCCCGAGGAATCCAACTTGCTTGAGCCAAAACTCACATTTACTGAATTTGGCGTATAACTGATGCTCACGAAGTCGTTGTAACACTGCTCGGAGGTGTTCCTTATGCTCTTCTTCACTTCTTGAGTAAATAACTATATCATCGATGAAGACGACCACGAACTTATCGAGGAAGTCCATGAATACTTTATTCATCATGTGCATGAAGAAGGCGGGGGCGTTGGTGAGGCCGAAAGACATGACTGTATATTCATAGAGACCGTAGCGAATGGTGAACACGGTCTTGGGAATATCCTCCTTTTTAATTTTGAGCTGATAATATCCAGTTCGTAAATCGATCTTGGAGAACACCTTGGCTCCACTGAGCTGATCAAACAAATCATCAATTCTTGGCAAAGGGTACTTGTTTTTTATTGTAACATCATTCAACTGACGGTAATCCACACACATGCAGAGGCTGCCATCTTTCTTGTCCACGAAAATAGCAGGTGATCCCCATGGTGAGGAACTGGGGCGGATATACCCTTTTTGGAGCATTTCATCAAGCTGTTTCTTTAGCTCCACTAATTCTGATGGTGGCATTCGATAATATTTCTTGTGTATTGGTCTTGTTCCGGGCACAAGATCTATTGCAAACTCAAGCTCTCGATCAGGAGGCATGCCTGGCAGTTCTTCAGGGAATACATCAGGAAATTCGCTGACCACCTGAATTAATTCCATTTCAGTTATAGCTGTAAAGACCATCTCCTTGGAGGGTATGCTCCTACGAGCAAAAAATTTTGTAGTTTGTCCCTCCTGGCTGGTCAAGTTGACTTCTCGGGTCGCACAATTTATGCACACTTGGTACTGAGTCAGCCAATTCATACCCAAGATAACATCTAACTTAGTAGACTCAATAAGTACCAAAGAGGTTGGAAAACGGACTCCGTTGATACTGATTTCCAAATTGTGGCAGACTAGATTGCTTCTGATAAGGGATCCCAGGGTTTGTACCAGCATATTCTTGCCCAAAAGCGAACAGGGAAATTTGTTTTGGGCAACAAAACTCTGAGAGATAAAAGAGTGGGAAGCCCCAGAGTCAAATAAAATTACGGCAGGTATGCTATTAATAGGGAACATACCAATGACGACTTTAGGATTCTCTTGGGCTTTGTCGGCGGATATGTGATGAACGTATCCCGTGATGTCGTGTTGATTTGGTCCTGCCTCCAGATAATGGACTTGTGGCTTGAATATTGCATTAGTCCGGTTGTTCTTGGGACACTGTTTGGCATAGCGTCCGGTTTGTCCACAACTGTAACAAGAATTGTTGCGCAGGCGATTCTCCAGAACTGGGTTGAGTACGTCATTTTTTACTTGGGTGGTGGTCTTGTTATCACTTTATTGCCAATTGGGCTTGTATGCTACCTGAGTCGGCTGCCAGGTGTGAACCTTCTGCACTGGCTGCATTTCCTTTCTTGGCTCAAATTTACGCTTGTGATCGTTATGAGCAGGCTTATTATCTGATACAAGCTTATGTTCCCTTTCAGCAATGAAAGCCTTGTTTACCAGAATCTAGAAATCTGGGAAATCGAACATACTAAGAGCATAAAGAAGTTGCGGGTTTAATCCACCAAGAAACTGTCCATCTTCCTTTCTTCAGTGGCCACGTCATATTGAGAGTAATGTGACAGGTGATTGAATTTCTGCAAATATTCTTCCACAGACTGACTTCCTTGGAGGAGCGCGAAAAATTCACGCTGCTTAGTCTTCATAATTCCCGTAGGGATGTGATATTTCCAGAATTGCTCCTTGAATCTTGACCAGGTAATTTCTTCCTCAGCAGTCCCCATGGCTTTTTCATTTTCCCACCATATAGCAGCAGCGCCTTCAAGATAATGTGTTACAAATGGAACCTTATCCTCTTCATCAGTTCGAGCAACCTCAGCTTCTTTTCCATAGTTCTCAGCCTATCATCTGCATCCAAGGGATCAATGGTCTGACTGAAACTGGGAGGCTTAGTCCTTTGAAAATCAGATAACTTGGAGTGATGGCCAGGCTGATTTCCATTTTGTCCAACCATTGCTTGAATACTTCTGAATATTTCCATCACATCATTGTTTCGTCTTTCCTTGAACATACGCATAATTTGCTCGGTGGAGGGCCGATTTGGCGGTGGAGACGGTGGTGGAACGTACGGCTCGGGTGATTGTCCTGCCTGTCGTGCGGAACACCAAACAGGAGAACCCTCACGAACGTTGCTACTGCAGCCTCCCCGCGTCATCCTAATATGATTTTCCCAAGTCAACACAACCAAGATGAGAAGCATTCAAGAATAAACTAGGGAGAAGCCAGCAACAAAACCCCAATAAAACCGAAATGGCAAAGAAAATATAGTGAATAAAGTCCAACATAATTATACATAGACTCATACATGAATGATAACAACATGCCAGGTCCAACAACCCTCATAAGTGGAATGAAACATCATGACTCATACAACTGCATCCGTACTCCATCCTACCGACTGCGAATACTCGGAAACTCTACTTCTCTGCTGGTGTTGCGGGGTCCTCTCCTGAAGCGGACTCGGATCCTGAACTGACGGGGTTAATTGCGACCTCCGGGTTAAACGTGACATGACGACGCTGCCTCGAGGGCTCTCCCTCAGGGGCAGGTGGAGGGTGAATCATCGGGGCTACAGAAGTGGCGAGGAGTGAAACCTACTCAGCAGGAGCACTAAGTGGACTCATAGTCGTGGTGCCCGAGCTACTTGGAGGAGTAACCGGGGAAACAGGGGATCTAGAACTGGCAGGAATATAAGGAGTAAATCCTACAGATGGTGGAGTAGTGACTAAGCGAGCAAAGACTAAAGCAGAGGCTAAAGCAGTACTGGCACGACTCAGCTCATGAGCCAGCTCGTAGATCAGAAGATAGCTAGCGGTGATATAGCAAGAAAGGTGGCTGGCTACACTATCAGACTCCGGATCAATGACAGGGAAACGGACACGACCATTATCGTGGAGAGAAGGATAGAAATGGAAACCTGGGTGGCTCTACATCTGGACCTCGTTGTAGCGAAGCTCAACAAGTACCTCGAATGCAGCAAACTGGACAGCCTGAGAAGCGGTAGAAGTGCGGCCGCTTCGAGAGATACGAGTGTAAGAGCCGAAATCGGAACTGGTGCGCAGAGTAACCACGGCGTGATACTCGTACACTGAGTCAGCTAGGCGCTCCCGGTACACACGATAAACTAGATTGTCACCGCGAGGGTACAGCCAACGCCACACGTTACAAAGGAGATGCGGTGACGTGTATGGCATCAGCTGCAACTGGCACGGATACAACACTGGAGCCATCTACACTCACAACCATTAGCAAGTTAGCATAAAAATAAAATCAGTGCATGCAATGCAACAACCAGTTACAAATATTATGGGCACTCAGCTACAACTCGTACCTAACGTCCAGTTAACTCGGCTTAGTCTAGTGTGGCCTACAGTCAGCGCGGTTTTGATACCAAGCGTTGTGGCACCCGGCTCAGAGTGACCGGTTTACCTTGCATTGCCAGCCCAGAGACCTTGTCTTCTGGCAACACACAACAACTTGGTACAGAAAAACAACCGCTTTATTCATGCTAGTGGAGCACGGTTTATATTACAACAGTTAGCGAGGCCAAGCGGCACACACGGTGCGGCTGAACAATATGTACATTATTTAGTGAACATAAAAGGGGCCTCGATCATGACAACTACGCGGCAGCGGAACAACGTCGTAGAGGAACTCCATAGCACAGGGACACCGACGTGGACACGATCTAGACTCGGACAGCACTCCTTTCCAATGAGAATTTCCTGAATACTGGCATGACACGCTAGGTCAGTACACTGAATGTACTTGCAAGCTCACAACAAGCATAAACATAATGATAAACAATATCATGATATTTAACCATTTAACATCAATGCAACAATATATATCCAACATGCTATGAATATGCTCAACTGATACTCGTCCCATGGACTTGCTTACCGAACGCGGTCATCCCCAGACCACCAACGTGCAGATCTCAAAATCAAACTCGTGATCCTTACGGCGATCACAACCCGACCAACTCGTGGCCCGTGATCCTTACGGCGATCACAACCCGACCAACTCGTGGCCCGTGATCCTTACGGCAATCACAACCCGACTAACTCGTGGCCCAACTCAACACGACAGCCTTACTGCCATCCTCATTACAAACTTAGTGTGCAAATTTATTAAGTGTTGACCCATGGTGTGCCCTACTTTTGAGCGTGTACGTAACCGTGGACTCGGCTATCGATAGATTAATACACTCTGTGGAGGTTAGTACATTGTTCCCACACTACGGAACCCATGGCCTCGCACTCCCATTCGGGTGGACCAACGGCATTCCGACGAAACCATTTCATTGTCATGACACTCTCCCGGCCACTCCGACTCAGTCCCCATCGGGCTAGTCCTGGGTGGCCCCGTGTCTACCTCCAGACACCCCGACCACCGTCGTGGCCACGATCCAGTCTGGGACCCGGTACCAAAACTTCACTTAACAACAGGCTCACAAGGTTAAGCCTGCCTACCGGGCCAGGGTACAATGCGCCCATAACCTTCCCTAAATGGAGGCACCGACCAGAGGCACGATATTGAAACGCATTAAGGCCGTCCCATACCGGCAAATGTGGTTGCACCGGGAAAGACTCATTTCAGCGGCACCATGACTCGGTCAACAACATATTCAAGTTGTGTTATTTATCAGATTCAACTTAAAATGAAAACAACCGGTGTCGCAATGCCATGCTATGCACACTAACCCATGCATCACATAACCATAAAATAACTAAATCAACCATGCTCCCATGGAGCCATCATCAACTCAAGATACTTCTCTGGTTAAGATCAAACCTCACTTAAACCAGAATCATTTCTAGCAATATCATCATTTTTCATCATGCAAGAATAATAATTAAACTAATTATTAAGCTCCATGACCATATCATTTATTCTTTACTCATCACTAATTTCTTCTTAGCTTATCAACAAGTTTTACTTCAAACTTTCTGTAAATCAAGCATTTTAACATGACAAGCATTTTGACAGAATATAATTATCATATAAGTAATTTAAATGCATGAATAATTATGAGTTCAAGTAGGAAAATCACAAATATTGAAGTGGCGCTATGAAAATGTTGTTGTAGCTTGCCTTAGTGCTGATGAGGTTCACAAAGCTCCTGGTGATCCTCAAGACAAGCTGGCTCTTCTGAAAATAAACAAAACCACAAAAAGAAAACATCAAGAAACCTTCTGAAAATTACCAGAAAATCTAGACAGCAAGGAAAAATCCCATCCCTTGGGTGCTGTTAGATTTTTGGTCAAAGAACAAAATGCAAAAAGAATCAATGCATTTGGACTTATAGGTAAAAAGTTGTGGCTGTTTGAAGGTTCCTGGAATTTAAATGAATTTGAAATAACTAAAAGGGGGGGTGGACGTCGAAGGCGTAAACACCCGGGCGCCACCACTCATACCGCTTCGCGCGCGTAATGAGTGGCTGACTAGCGGGCCCCACTAATCAGGCCAGAGGGAGGGGAGAGGGAAACAGGGGAAGGCGGCGCTTCACCGGAGCACACGTCGGCGATGACGCTTCTTGGAGTCAAACGAGAGGAGGGATCAACGGAGGAGAAGATTGCGCACATTCCCGTACCCGTAGCATAGCTAGAGGTGACCGGACGGCATCGGGATCGTCCTCTCCAGCGGAGGCAAAGGGTGGAGGCTGCCGGAGACAAAGACGACGGCGGCTTGGGGCGGCTCCAGGGGCTCCAGCGGGGTGGAATGGCCTCACCGATGAGTGGTGGAGGCCCTGGCAGGGTCGCCTTGGCTTGGGAGGGGTCAGAGCTGCGGGACGATCCGGAGGGGATCGCCGGTGAGCTCGGCTTTAGGACAGCAGCCCGCGGCCTGCCCGGCTAGGCTGCGTCTTCTACTGGCTCGTGGTGGATGTGAGAGTGGCAACGGGTGCTCCAAGAGGCTGGGGGTGGCGGCTTTATATAGACAGGCGGCGAGGAGGGCTCGGGCTCCGCTGGAGGACACCTGTCCACGGTGCCCGGTGACGAACGACGCCAGAGAGAGAGGGAGAATATGACGGAGGTCACGCAGGAACTGTGCATGGGCGCAGACGAGCATAGGAGCGAGGGGGAACGCAATGAGCACAATGCGTCGTGCACTGTGTCGTTGGACGGACCATGCCCATGCTCGCTGCAACAAGCTCCGGCATCGGCGAGCGCCGGGGGGAGTTAAGGGGGGTGGAGACGAGGATGGTGGCGAGGGGTGGCAGGCTTGGGCCAGCTGGGCTGCGAGCACGCGCTCAACAGAGCGTCTGGCGGCACGCAGAGCGCGCGTATGGCATGCCAGCACGCTCGGATGAACGCGGTCACCGCGTGGACCATGACATCAGGCCACCCTAAGCACTAATCAAGATTTCTGGTGTGTAGTCCTTAGTAAACTGAGGTGTTACCACAGTTAAGCTAGGATCCAGGTGCATTAGAAATAAATTTGTACTACTGGTAAGTTTCTGGACAAGAACTTTGGAGAGTTACTGTGGTCAAACTACTGGGAGTCAAGGGCTGAGCTTTGGGGTTTTACTTACACTTACTAAGGTAAATAGGCACAGGAAAAACCAGCGAAAATGGAGCTAGTAAAAAGGTAGTTGCTGTAGAAACTACCATTTCTGCCCAGAAGTGAATTCATTTTCTGTAGCAAAAATATTCCAAATAGTGGTGAAATATTTGTTCTCAAAAAGGTGCCCTAGGGTCCAAAGAATAATTGGGATTTTTCTCAGGATTTTTGGGGCAAGGAAAATTAGGGTTGCTTTGGAGCACAAAGGGCTGACTAGGGTTTTGGAGGGCAAAATGAATATTTTTCATTTAAGAAAAATATTCCAAGTCATATTTTGGGTTGACCCAGAGGTGAAATGATGGTTTTGAGTAGGAGAGGGAATACTTGGGTGAAAATCAAGGGGTGCCCAAGTGGTTAAGTCCAAATGAAATGATTCAAAACTCCAAATTCAAAACCAACTCAACTGAAACCAGGCAAATAAAAGAGGGCAAAAACCAGGCTGTCACAGGGGTTGTCAATCCCTTCAAGGCCACTTGCGAAAGTGAGATCTGATAGAGATAACATGATAAGATAAATATATTTTTGGTATTTTATGATATAGATTGGAAAAGTAAAGATGCAAATAAAAGTAGATTGAAAGCTTATATGATAAGAGATAGACCCGGGGGCCATAGGTTTCACTAGTGGCTTCTCTCAAGATAGCATAATTATTACGGTGGGTGAACAAATTACTGTCGATCAATTGATAGAAAAGCAAATAATTATGAGATTATCTAGGCATGATCATGTATATATGCATCACGTTTGTAACAAGTAGACTGACTCCTGCCTGCATCTACTACTATTACTCCACACATCGACCGCTATCCAGCATGCATCTAGAGTATTAAGTTCATGAAGAATAGAGTAACGCTTTAAGAAAGATGATATGATGTAGAGGGATAAACTCATGCAATATGATATAAACCCCATCTTTTTATCCTTGATGGCAACAGTACAATACATGCCTTGTTGCCCCTGCTGTCACTGGGAAAGGACACCGCAAGATTGAACCCAAAGCTAAGCACTTCTCTCATTGCAAGAAAGATCAATCTAATAAGCCAAATCAAACTGATAATTCAAAGAGACTTGCAAAGATAACTTAATCACACATAAAAGAATTCAGAGGAGATTCAAATATTTCTCATAGATAAACTTGATCATAAACCTACAATTCATCGGATCTCGACAAACACACTGGAAAAAGAGTTACATTGAATAGATCTCCAAGAAGAGGAAGGACAACTTTGTATTGAGAATCAAAGAGAGAGAGAAGAAGCCATCTAGCTAATAACTATGGACCCGAAGGTCTGTGGTAAACTACTCACAACTCATTGGAGAGGCCTTGGAGATGATGTAGAGGCCCTCCGTGGTGGATTCCCCCTCCGCCGGAGCGCCAGCGACGGCTCCAAGATGGGATCTCGCGGATACATAAGGTTACGGTGGTGGAAATAGTTTTTCGTGGTCGCCTTTGCTGTTTTCGGGGTACATGGGTATATATTGGAGGAAGGAGTACGTCGGTGGACGATCGAGGGGCCCACGAGGGTGGGGGGCGCCCAACTATAGGGGGCGCGCCGGGCACCCTCATGGCCGCCTCGCTTGTTTCTTGACTTCCACTCCAGGTCCTCTGGATCATGTTTGTTCTAAAAAGATCGTTCACGAAGGTTTCATTCCATTTGGACTCCGTTTGATATTCGTTTTCTGCGAAACACTGAAATAGACAAAAGAACAGCAATTCGGGCTGGGCCTCGGTTAGTAGGTTAGTCCCAAAAATGATATAAAAGTGTAAAGTAAAGCCCATAAACATCCAAAACGGGTAATATAATAGCATGGCAATAAAAAATTATAAATACGTTGGAGACGTATCAGTGCCGCCCCCTCCCCCTCCTTGTCCAATTCGGGCTAGAGGGGGAGGGGGCGTGCGGCCCTGCCTTGGCCGCCCCTCCTCTTCTCCACTAAGGCCCAACAGGCCCATTACACTCCTCGGGGGGGGGGGGGTTCCAGTAACCTCCCGGTACTCTGGTATATGTCCGAACTTGCCCGGAACCCTTCCGAAGTCCAAACATAGTCATCCAATATATCGATTTGTATATCTCGATCATTTTGATACTCCTTGTCATGTCCATGATCATATCTGGGACTCCGAACTACCTTCGATACATCAAAACACATAAACTCATAATACCGATCGTCACCGAAAGTTAAGCGTGCGGACCCTACGGGTTCGAGAACTATGTAGACATGACCGAGACACGTTTTCGATCAATAACCAACAGTGGAACCTGGATGCTCATATTGGCTCCTACATATTCTACGAAGATCTTTATCGGTCAAACCGCATAACAACATACGTTGTTCCCTTTGTCATCGGTATGTTACTTGCCCGAGATTCGATCGTCGGTATCTCAATACCTAGTTCAATCTCGTTATCGGCAAGTCTCTTTACTTGTTCCGTAATGCATCATCCCGCAACTAACTCATTAGTCACATTGCTTGCAAGGCTTATAGTGATGTGCATTACCGAGAGGGCCCAGAGATACCTCTCCGACAATCGGAGTGACAAATCCTAATCTCGATCTATGCCAACTCAACAATTACCATCAGAGACACCTGTAGAGCACCTTTATAATCACCCAGTTACGTTGTGACATTTGGTAGCACACAAAGTGTTCCTCCAGTATTCGGGAGTTGCATAATCTCATAGTCACATGAACATGTATAAGTCATGAAGAAAGCAATAGCAACATACTAAATGATCAAGTGCCAAGCTAACGGAATGGGTCAAGTCAATCACATCATTCTCTAATGATGTGATCCCATTAACAAATGACAACTCATGTCTATGGCTAGTAAACTTAACAATCTTTGATTCAACGAGCTAGTCAAGTAGAGGCATACTAGTGACATTGTATTTGTCTATATATTCACACATGTACTAAGTTTCCAGTTAATACAATTCTAGCATGAATAATAAAAATTTATCATGATATAAGGAAATATAAATAACAACTTTATTATTGCCTCTAGGGCATATTTCCTTCAATTGGCCCGGTGCCTGGCAAAAGCTCAATCAAAAACTCAATGTCTCTATCCGGTGGCATGCCTGGCAACTCCTCCGGAAATACGTCAGGGTAATCCATCACCACTGGTACTTCCTCCTGTACAACTCCTGATAAAGAATTCACTTGAGTCCTCTTCGGCACATGTCGGGATACATACTTGATCCTTCTTCCTTCTGGGGTGGTGAGCATAATCGACTTACTGGCACAATCAATGTTCCCTCCATGCTTCGATAACCAATCCATGCCTAATATTATATCCAATCCTTGTGACTCCAATTATTATGTCTAAGGGGAACACGTAGTTACCAATCCTTAAGTGTAACCGATCACACCATATAGGTTGGCCATATACTCTGCTCCTGGCGAGGTTACTAACATGGGTGACCTAAGGGCTTGGGTTGGCAACTTATACTTATCCACAAATCCCCTTGATATGTATGAACGCAATGCACCAGTATCAAAAAGAATGATTGCAGTAAATGACTTAACCAAAAACTTACCTATAACTACATCTGGCTGCTCTTCAACCTCCTTCATGCTAACGTGGTTCACTTGTCCCCTGTTGAAAGGGTTAGGCTTCTTCCCAAAGCTTCCATTGCCATTTCCATTCTTTGTTTTAGAACACTCGGTGGCGTAGTGTCCATTCTTCCCGCACTTGAAACAAGTAATGTGACTTAGATCCTTCTTGGCGGGCGTTGTTGGGTTGGAACGGTTCTGGCCATTGCTTCCTCCATTCCCATTCCCATTCTTGGGGACAGTATGGTTATGCGTACTTCCTCCATTGGAAATATGGCCTCCATGGTTATGGTGAATGTGTCCTCCTGAGCTCGGGGTAAAACGAGGTCTCTGCTGAGCTCCTAAACTGTACTTCCCTTGTCCATACTTCCTCTTGCGGCTATCTATCTGCTACTGCTTCCCTTCAATCATAAGAGCTCTATCTACCAACTCCTGGTAGTTGTTGAATGTTGCCACCATCAACTACATGCTCAGCTCATCATCCAGTCCTTCCAGAAACTTCTCCTGCTTTGCAGCATTAGTTGCTACGTCATCACGGGCATAACAGGCTAGCTTACTAAACTTATCCACATACTGGCCCACTGTGCGTCCTCCTTGGCGCAAATTGCAAAACTCGCACTTCTTCATGTTCATAGCTCCTGCTGAAACATGGGCAGTGCGGAAAGCTTGCTGAAACTGGTCCCATGTAACAGTGAAATTCTCCCACCATGATGCTGCTGGTCCATCAAGCTGTTGTGCGGCAAAACACACTCTCTCCGCATTTGTGCATCCTGTAGTGGTCAGCTCCCTTCCAACCTTGCGGAGCCAATCATCTGCAGCAATCGGCTCGGTGCTACTAGAGAACATCGACGGATTCAGCATTAGAAAACGGGCTAAGTGATCAACAGGTGGTGGTGGTGGTGGGTTGCTGTTGTTGTTGCCTTGGTTCTGATTCTGAACAAGTAGCTGCATCAAGGTATTCTGCTGCTGGATCAACTGAGTGAGCTCCGGTGGGAAGGCAAATCCATTGTCACGTCTTGGAGGCATCTGATGGGTTTAGAAAAGATGAGAAAACATAATAGAATGATGGCTAAAGGGGAAAACACTACCCATATGCACATGAGACAATCACAAACATATCACACCAATCAATTCAAAACAATGGCATACAATCGGTTTAACTATCGTTACAAAAGTGCTCTGACTATTCTATATACATGGGGAAATACTACTACTGATATGGTGGTCGACTAGAAGTTTTGATCGGTGGAAGACTCCATGATATCCTCTCTAGCTTCATCAACGTAGTCATCATCGCTATCGTCGGGGTCAGAGTCGGTGTCGTCGATGATGATGTACTCCTCTGAACGAATGTCCTTGGAGTGGTCATCATTTCCTCCTGGCGCGGGGTCTCCCATGAATACTCCTAGCTTCCTTGTCAGGTCGTCATTCTTCTCCACTAGTATCGTCATTTCCTCCTCATATCCATTGCTTGTAGACTTGAGTTCCTCTTCTAGCTCCGTAATCCTGGTCATTGCCTTCTTCAGATCTATCATGCTTGCTCACATCTGGTTCTCCTGACGGCGAATGTGCTGGTTTAACTCCTGGATGAAAGCTGCAATGGACATGTCCCTCCTGGTGTTGATCATCTCCAATTGCTAATCTCGACGCCCACATATCTGGTAGATAGTATCCTTAAGATCCTTGTGATAAACTTCTCCAATGCGACCCATGGCGATGTGGGCTGCCATGCTCTTTCCTAGACTCCAGGTTGGTGCATCAAAGCAAAAACTCTATGGGCTCAGTGACTGGCATGAACGTCCTTCCTGGAACTTGAATTCGAATCATCCAATGCTCCTCTTCTGATAAAGTGGCGATGTAGGTCCCGGTGAAGCTTGGTATTCCGATGTTCAGGTACCTAGTAACTTCCTTCAAGTATCGTCCAAAAGGAGTGTCTTCATCCTATTGTGTAAACTTGTTCCTTGAGTCCGCCATCCTATAGAGTGGAAAAGGGAGATGAGTCAGAAATGAGTAGAGTGGCCTATGGTTTAACTTAGTGGTCGTGTCCTACAGTCAGCGTGTGCTCTGATACCATCTTGTAGCGACCAGACCTCAAACAGTCTAGTCTTTGTGCATCAGTGTCATCCCTGGATTGGTAATGCTGACAGCACAGTATTTGAGGATTTCTAACAGAGTTTCAATCACACACTTATTACATCGAATGTCTCAAAAGAGAACTTATTACAATAATATGGCTTAAGGCCATCTAAATAAGATAACATCAGAAGGCTTGGAAGATAAAGTGAGTCCATCAACTCCAACGGCATAACTGAGTGAATAACAACGACCTATGGCACCTTACTCGTCGTCTAAAAAGTCTGCAACATGATATGTTGTAGCCCGAAACGGGTCAGCACATAGAATATGCTGGCAATGTAACACATAGAGTACTGAACAGAATAAATGATATCACTACATGGCTGGTGGAAAGCTTTATGGTTACTGTTTTGCATAAAGTCAGTTTTCCCTACAACAAAGGAATATATTTATTTTAACTACCATGGTGGTTGTTAAACATTGAGAAGATTCCTCCAACTCAATCCCAATTAAACAATATCAATTACCCAACAAAATTTACTTAGAGTGATGAGATCAACATGATAATCCAAGAACCAGATACTCAAGATATCCATAACCGGGGACACGGCTAACCATGATTAGTTTCTACACTCTGCAGAGGTTTGTGTACTTTTCTCCACAAGACTCGATCTCCTCCCTTAGATTTCTCGCACTACATGGTGTTTGAGAAACGGATGACCGAGACACAGTCTTTCAGAAGCATTAACTCTTTACTCTGGGTAGACAGTACCACCTACATCCCCTACATCTGCTAGTCTACCACTGAAAGAGGTCACACAACATACTCAACTATGCTAGAGCCCATAATAGCTTGTGGCTGCACATGGAAGTTTCTAGCATGAATAATCTTATGATCCCTTTGAGCCTGGGTGGCGAACCGTAGGATGATCACACAGGTACTCCGGGATATCCTAGGATAACACTGGATTCTCCAGGTGCCCGCAACCAATCCACCAAGATGTGTATTTAAGTAGCCACCTTAAGTTAACCATTAATTAACAATACTCACATCTGTCATGAATACACTCACACAATTCACGTCTACGAGCATAGCATAACAATCCTAAGCATAACGTAGAAGTAACTCCCAAAGGTTTGATAATAAATAGAGCAATAGATTCTACCTCATCATCTACTTTCCAAACCCACATGTTAAATAGATTCTAACCATGTAATGTTTGAGGAGTGAACTAATGCATAAAAACTGGGTAATAAAGGGATATGATCAAGGTGTTACTTGCCTTGCTAATGATCCGCAAAACCTAGAGACTCGTAGTAGCATGCTTCGCACTCCGGGAATTCTATCGCAAACAAATAATAACATACATAAGCACCCCAAGAAGCACAGGTAAAACTCAAATAAGAAGATCCAACCAGAAAGTTCAATTGAAGAACTCCGGTTTGCAAAAAGAATCAAATCGAACGGAGCAACGAAACTCAAATTACGAATAAAACAAGCTTCATTTACTAATCTAGGCTAAAGTCAAATTTACAGTATCAAAATCATGTTCAAGTTGGTTAAACAGAAAGAGGGCTTCGAGACAAAGATCTAGGCGCTGGTTTCATCTAAATTGGATAAACGAGCAAAAAGTTATACTAGATCGAAGATCAGGACAGAAATCTCGATCGAAAATAATCGCGGTTAAACCCTGGAAAAACAAAACATGACGAACAGGCTAACGAACGAATGTTCGCTGTCTGTGACTAACCGACGAACAAAATTCGTTAAAACGAACGAACGAGCGGGCGCTCGCTAAATAACTAAACCGAAAAAACGAACCGATCTATTTTGAAAATCTGGGATGTTACAATGATGAACCTCTAGCACGTTGCCCAGCGCGCAAAATTCCAGCTAGACCCAGTTGTCGGCGTCTTGCCTCGCGCCAAGTTGGCCCGGTCGCAATAGGTTGGGCGATGCATTTTTCTGGGTCTTTAGCACGCCCCAAAATCTCCTCCCCCTTCCTCCTAATGGTGCACCACTCCTCTGAGGAAAGGCCATCAACTATGATGCCTGTTGGAGAGACCAGCAGTCCCTCCCGACCGCCTCCTCATAAATCCGGGCGCTCACCGGCAACCTCCGCCATAACACCTGCAGTTGTGAGCGAGCGTTACCACTAATGCTCCTTCTCTCTCTTGTTTCTATAACTAACATTTTGTATGGGTGACTATAAACGATGACTATACACAATATGTCAACATCAGTTGATTGTACTATTTAACCATGCTTTTATACCAATCAACGGACAATCTAGGAAATCGAGTCGAGTCTAGGAGGGCACAAATGAAGAAAACCTAGATCCGTCAAATACTTACTCCTACTTCTCAGTGTATATTGCTTTCCATTTCGTAAACGAGTTCCGTCCGAAACTAGGCCTGGTGACGTGTTTTAAACCCAGCACGACCGTGAGATCATCAACGTGCGGCTTAGATAAACCTCTAGCCATCGCGAAACGCAAAAATGCGTCGATTACCGCGTGCGGCGTCAGTCCGAGTCTCAGGGCTAGTGTGTCAGATCGTGGCGGCCGCGAGACGCGCCCCCTCGCCCCTTCCGCCCCACCTCACCGATCCCGACCGGAGCCCGCGACCCCGTCGCCATGGCGGTGCGCGCGACGGTCTCCCGCTTCCCCGTGACGCAGGGGGCGCTGGACGAGTGCGGCATCCAGTGGGGCATCTCCGTGACGCCCTTCGCCGCCGACGACGAGACCGGCCAGCCGCCCGCCACCGCCGGCCGCGGCGACCGCCTCCCGCGCTGCGAGCGCTGCTGGGCCTACTTCAACACCTACTGCGACGTGGAGCGCTGGGGCTGGGCCTGTGCGCTCTGCAGCACCCTCAACGGCTTCGATGACGACGCCCTCCACCGCTTCCAGCGCCCAGAAGCTTGCCCCGAGCTCAACGCCTCCTTCATCGACTTCGAGATGCCAGGTGCTTGCGCCCGCCTCCCTTTCTGTGTGCGGGCGAGCGACTGTGCCTTCTGGAGCTTTGTGATTTTGAGTTGGTTTCTCATGGCCTTGAATTGTGTTTGTGCAGTGGATGACGCGGATGGTGCAGGTGACGGTGTGAAGGCGCGGCCTGTCTATGTGGCGGCGGTGGATCTCGCTTGTAAGTCAAATTATGTTGCTTAATGCCTCGCGATCATGAAATTCTGTATTGCTGGAAGTTAATTTTACCGCGAGTTACATCTCGTATGGCGTCACCCAAGTAAAGCCACCTAGAAGAGAAGCATAAAACAAGAATAATTAGAGTGAACGAGTATAGCTCAATTTCAGTTGGATCAAATTTGCGTTTACTACTCTTCATGTTCCGCGATCAAATTTCAGTTGGACCCTCAAATAGCCTGTCATGGTTGTGCTATGCTTTATATGATTATCGTAAGAATTGATTATTGCCCTATTTCAATGCCTTCAGGTTCTGAAGAATTCCTGGAACTCATCAAGAGTGCGCTTCTGGCGGCGCTAGAAGGTTAACATGCGTAATCTGCTGATTTTTTGGTTGCTCAAACATGCTGTGTCGTTAGTGAGTCAAGTTTCCCGTTTTTCTCAATTGGGTTTTCTCTGTGCAACAGCTCTGATTCCAGGCTCCCTGTTTGGGCTTATGACATTCAGCCACAAGATTGGGTTGTATGATGTACAAGGTCCAGTCCCTGTCGTGAAAAATGTTTTCATCCCTCCAGACTCAGAAGAAGATGGACTGGCTGTCACCCTTGAAGATGCCATGCCCCTGCTTTCCTTTTTGGCCCCTGTATGTTACATAACTATATGAAGTGTTACAGGTTGGTTTAGTCAGTCTCAGGATAGAATTTAACTGTAAGTTAACCTATGAGCAGGTTGATACATGCAAGGACCGAATTGCCGCTGCCCTGGACACACTGCGGCCTACATCTTCATGGGAGAGAGGCGCTGCTTCTGGGCAGGAAGCAGATACGGTTTTGCTTGGCGGGCGGGGTTTTGGAACAGCCATGTCTTCTCTAATTGACTACTTGAGTTCAGAGTATGGTTCTACTTTTGCTTTGGGTAAGTTAGCACTTCCGTTTCTGCAACTTTTAAAATGCTTCTTGTCAGGTAGGCAATTATGTTTGTAAAGATATTTGTATTTTGCAAAGAGTTTTGTACTTGCTGTTTGTATGCCTAAGTACCAACTGTTTCTTCTTAATTCAAGAACAGCTAGGGTATTTGCTTTTCTGTCTGGTGCTCCTGATTATGGAGATGGTCAACTAGACACTAGGAGATATGGTGAGCAATATGCTAGCAAAGGGGAAGATGCTGACCTCGCGTTGCTCCCTGAGCAGATACCTTTCTATAGAGATCTAGTAAGCTTCTATTGATTTTCTAGAGAAAAATAGTTACATTTGCTTGACCGTGTCTATCCTTTAGTGAGCTCAGTGAAATTTTGAAACAGGCAGCTGTTGCTGTTCAAGCAGGAGTATGTGTAGACATATTTGCTGTAACCGATGAATACACCGATTTGGCTTCGTTGAAGTTTTTAAGTATCGAAAGTGGTGGCTCATTATTTCTCTATGCAAATGCGGATGATTCAACACTTCCCCAGGACATGTGAGCTTGATCCTATGATTATCCTCTGTATTTTATTTTTGAAATTCCACTGCCTAGGTTCCTGATAACTCGATAAGATGTGAATGGTCTTTTCCTCATTGCCTTGGCTTTTCTTCTGAACAGATATCGCCTGTTGAGTCGACCCTATGCATTTGGTTGTGTTCTCAGGCTGAGAACATCACCTGATTTTGAGCCTGGCCACTCTGTAAGCATTCAAGCTACCTGTCTTCACATTATCTGTAGGATTAAATCCCATGTGTGTCACTGCAAAGTTTTGTAACCCACCTTGTGTGCCACTGACCTGTTAGGTCTGGACCCAAATGTCATTGATGCAATGAGTGGCATAACGGTTACAAAACTTTGCAGTGAAAGATAAGGATTTGACCCTTAACTATATTGTACTGTTTAATTTTTAATGTATCCATCTTTTTGCAGTATGGCCATTTCTTCCCTGATCCTCAATATGAAAATGTGCAACATATTATCTGCTGTGATTCTTTTGCTACATATGCCTATGACTTTGACTTTACCCATGCTGATGGCTTCTCCAGGTACTTATCTTCACCATTTTGTGTATCAATTCATGTTGTGTGTTGAATTGGAATCCATGCCAAGCATATGTGGTGTGCAGATATAAGATATTATCTGATATGCCTAATGCTATGGGTGAAAAAGTTCTGATATGATATGATTTACGTAAATTAGATTTATTCAGCGTAGTTTCTGCTGTTCTGTGTTAAAGAAATTCCCACAATTTAAATCCTTTCGCTTGCAGTTATTTTTCTAGTAATCAAGGTGGACAGAAACAGAGTAAGTGCAAAGCAAAGTCTTTGTCTAAATGCTCAAACCCTTATCTCATGACAGCCATATGAAATGTAGTAGGTTGCCGATTATAATGTACATGGATGGGTAACTCAACATTCTATGGGCAAATCATTTCCATTACATAATCATATATAGAGTATCTAAGAGAGCTTTTGTGCTGTAAAAGCATAATTATTTTTGCTCTGAAGAAACTTATTTTTTGGTGGATCCTATTCATTTATTGTGCACGTCTGACACTTCTCACCAGAATCAGCTAATGTGATTTTCGATATTTACAGGCACACAGAACCTGTTGTTGTACAGATCGCTTTTCAGTACAGTGTCATTGAGCCTGTGGAGGTGGCATCAGGGAATGGCCCACAATCATATCCAAGGTACGAGATACCTGAATTATTTAATTTCCCAGACATCCTTCTTAGTTTTCAAGCATTAACTAGCTTTTGGATGCCTCACCTCCTGTGATGTTAATATTTTTGGTTTATGTCAGCTATTGCTTGTGCTTGCATTTGTTATTCATGTTATAATCTCTTCATTCCATCTTTCATTTTTCACTTTGTTTGCTAGTGTGCATGTAGCCAACTGAAACATGTACTGTTCAAAAACTTACTTTTGTTGTTTGTAATGCTACATCTCCGCGGCTACAGGTTTTGTCTCAAGAGACGGTTGAGAATAAGGACATTGCAGTATCGGCCGGCTAATAATATCAATGAAATATATGACAGTGTCGATCAAGAGGCTGTCCTACATATCCTTGTTCATAAGGTATTCATGTTTAGTTCGTTTAATCATGCACATGTAGATATTCAGCAGCTTGAGATAGGAAAGATCGTTGACAGATAAATGTAGGAGGTTATTAGTTTTAAGATTTACCGTTAACATTAGAAATGGTTTGTCCATTGGGTTAATTCTGTGTGGATTTCGACTAGCGAAGATTCTTCTAGCCGATCCTTTTTTTTGTAGGAAAGATGTTCTGCCTTTTTGTTAATGCACACCCTAGGAAGTTATTGCTTTTAAGAGGTGCACATGGACACTATTTTTGTCATCCTAACTTGATTCTCCTCTGAAACGCTGCCATCAGGTTATTCTAGTTTCACTGGAAAATGGGGTTAGAGAAGGCAGAAATTCGGTGCATGATTGGCTGGCTATCCTTATAACTCGGTATAATGATGCGTTGAGATCTGATCCACGAACACCAGAATCGCACATTGATATAGACTTCTCACAATGCCCCCATCTGCAAATGATACCTCAGTTTGTGTTTGGATTGTTGAGGAGCCCTCTTCTTCGCTTGCATGAAGAAGGCATCCACCCAGATTACAGGATATATCTTCAATGCCTTTTCAGGTACGTAATTTTTTCGTTTTGTAATGCGGTTCACAGAGCCTGGTGCCTGTATGTCTCGGAGAATGTCCAAAAACTTGTTTCTGCTGCTGTAACTGATGTGGCAACAAAATTTAATACTTTGTTGCTGCTGGAGTGATATCTCATGCATTTTTGTGAATCAATGCGAATTAATTTTCTCACTTGAAAGTTTGTAAGTCCCCTCTGAACTTTTCTTGCAGCTCACTGGAGCCATCTTCTCTAGCCAAAGCTATATATCCACTTTTAATTTCGTACTCCTCACCTAACAAGCAAGCATTCCCACGGCACACTCTGAGCCGTGCTGCTCTGACGATGAGTGAGAGCCCGATATTTCTTCTGGATGCGTTTACCAACCTTGTTGTTTACTATTCATCGACTGCTGATCCTTCCCTTCCTTTTCCTCCACCCCATGACTGTAAGTATCACCCTTTTACAATACGTTGGGCATGTTTCTTTTTTTGCCTGTCTCAACGCTTATTTTGTTGACAACTAAAAATATCGTGCAGGTCTTTTGAGAACAATGATTAATGCGTTGAAGCAGGACAGGTGTATCACACCTAAGCTTGCAATTGTTCATGGGGGACAAGATGATTCATCGTTGTTTGAGAACTATCTAATTGAAGAACAAGATGTTGATGGTTCCGGGTATGCAAGTGGTAATGGTTTTATATCATTCCGCGAGGATATCAGGAATGAAGTAGCAGAGATCCTCAAGGAAGAAAGTGGCAGCTAGGTCCTGACCACTATGGGCTTTTGGTTCCGAAGATGGTGTAGATTGTGTCGACAGCTCTTTCTTTAACATTATGGCGTAGACTATTTAACTTTACTCGTCTGAAATTGATAGAGATATAGTCATGGAGTAATAAAGGGCGAAAGTGTATTTGGATATTACAAGTAGCTGCTTGTGACAATAGCTAAATGTTGTAGGGTGGTCTGTCAGTAGATGAGTTCTTCTATGTACTGTACATCTGACATCCGTTACTTTTAACCTTATCCTGATAGTAGCAAAGATACTCATGAAAAGGACAGCACATGAGTTTCAGAGTAATACAATATACCGCTGGGGCTTGGCCCAGAATTTGATCTCATCTACTCCCTGTTCTTAAATACAAGTCTTTTTTAGAGATTTTAATATGGACCACATACGGATGTATATAGACCTAGTTTAGAGTGTAGATTCACTCATTTTGCTCCGTCTGTAGTTTTTTTTGTTTTTTTGTTTTTTGCGGGGGGCTCCGTCTGTAGTTCATATTGGAATTTCTAAAAAGGCTTATATTTGGGAACGAGGGAGTATGTAGCAGTGCGAGTGAATGCAGTTTCTGGGGAGATGAAATGGATTCTTCTCAACGTAGATTCTTGAGACGATGGTAGAGCGGGGCAGCTTTGCAATTTATTCTTGACGCCGCAAGAAATCTCGCCTTTAATACCTTTTTATACATTATTAAACAGTGTCAAAGAAAAATACAGATGGGTCTTTCCAAAGGCCCGGCGAAAACCCGGTGATCATCAACGCTTTTTGTTGGCGAGGAAAGCTGCTGCAACTGCGACGGCAACCCCTCCTGCAACCATCAGCGTCAACACGAGATCGCTCCTCCTGATGTTGAGCCTCCCAGTCCCTGCACCCACCTTTCAGAAACGAATGCCATTTCAATCTTCAGAATGCAAACTGCATTTTTTTTTATATTTTGGTGAGAAATGCAAGGCTGGTGCTATTTGTGCAAGCCTGCCGCGAACCTTGTGGTCACATTGCTGTTCTCGCGCGTTCACGACGCCGCAGCCGGCGCCGTCGACCGCAGCGGGCTCTTCAGGAGGGGCCCTTCCGTCCAGCCCGCCGACGGTTCCTGCGGTGTGCTCTGCCGGCGCGTCATCGTCGCTGCTGCTGCTGCTGGAGCTACTACTGCTACTGCTGCTGCTGCTGCCGGCGTTACTCGTCGTGCTGGCCTCTGGAGCCGTTCTTTCCTCCGGTGATCCTGCCATTATCTCTCGCGTTTCTCACCGAAATCTTCCGTGCGGTGGCTGGGAAATTACGCCGTGCCGTGCCGTGCGTCGACCAACAGGCGATCCTTCCGCGCTATGCCTGAGAAGGGAGGGACAGGAAGAGGGAGAGGAGAGGAGAGGAGGAAGCGTAGGCTGCGGCTGCATTTCAGGAGGTGTACCAGATTGGCTAGCGACCGGCCTTCCGGCTTCGGCTCAGCATGCACCGTCTGTCCCCGCTCCCAACGGTTGAATAAAATCAAAATCACGCGATTCGTCCACGCCGCAAATACTTACAGAAACACACAAGTTCAGACTTCATAACACAATGACAACATAGACCTGTATCTTGTTCAACAAATAATAATCATAGCCACCGGTCGGCACACGATGGCAAATACTAGTAGGAAAAATAAATAAACAGTGATACATGAAACTATGGAGAAGGAAAAAGTTCAGACGGGTGCTGTAGACAGGCACTACTTGTTCCGCTGTTCGGCCTTTTCACACTGCCGGACTGCTTGTTGCTTCAAAAAAACCAATGCAGAAACTAATCAAGGGCCGGTGCAGCGCCGGCCTGACGGGACAACTTAGAAGAGGAGATCAACTACGACGGCTCGATCAGAACATCACCACGGCGGCAGCGCCCACGAGCACGGCCGGCCAAGCCAACGGCGAGAAGGCCGCTGCAGCACTCTTGCTCTCCACCGCGGGCGACGGGGCGGGCGAGCTCGTGGCCGGCGCCGACGTGCCGGGAGACGGGCTCGCCGCCGCGTGACCCGTAGGGGACGGAGCCGGGGCGGGCGCGGAGGAGGATGGAGAAACGGCAGGGGGCGGAGGCGCGTGCCGGTGGTGCCCGTGGTTCGCCCAGCGCGCGTCGGTCGCCGCTCTCACCGCCGGCACGGCCAGCGCCGCGACGACCACCAGCATGGACAGGACAACCATGCGGGTTCCGGGTAGAGCCATGCGTTCGATCGAGCTTCGGCGCAAGAATTCTACTCCGCGAGGATCGTGATCGAAAATGTGGCGGCGCACGTACGAGCAAGACTGGAGGCCGATGAGCGAGCAATGCACACACTGGCACAGATCATAGGAGCATGTCCGTCAGCTGTATATATAGGAGGTTTCGGTGCAAATGCGGAAGGTGTTAACGGGTCAGTTATGGGCGGAAAATCTTGCTCGTGTTTATTCGCACAGCGTGAAACCGACGATAGAGAACCTATTAACACTTGCCTGAATTGCCTGCAAAGAGTTTAATGGTTGCCGAATGATGGTGTGCTCTGCTGGGAACTTTATTTCCTGATTATAGATTTGAGCTAATTTTGGACGTGGTCATTGATCAACATACATATCTTGGTTTAGCATTTCATAACGTCGGGCTAACGATGATGAACGGCGGACAGGAAATAGTTTGAAACGAAGGTTAAATGCAAAAGAAAAAAGGTTCTCTTGCAGAGATGATAGTTTAGTACCAAAAATATGACAGCTGTGGGATTTTCATCTGTACAAAAGGTTAAATGCAAAAAAAAAAAGGTTCTCTGCAGAGGTGATTGTTTAGTATAAAAAAATTATGACAGCTGTGGGATTTGAACCCACGCCGGTTTAGCATTTCATAACGTCGGGCTAACGATGATGAACGGCGGACAGGAAATAGTTTGAAACGAAGGTTAAATGCAAAAGAAAAAGGTTCTCTTGCAGAGATGATAGTTTAGTACCAAAAATATGACAGCTGTGGGATTTTCATCTGTACAAAAGGTTAAATGCAAAAAAAAAAAAGGTTCTCTGCAGAGGTGATTGTTTAGTATAAAAAAATTATGACAGCTGTGGGATTTGAACCCACGCCCTTTCGGACCAGAGCCTAAATCTGGCGCCTTAGACCACTCGGCCAAACTGTCTTTGATGCTTGTGTATCCATCTTCCCTTAATTTATTGATAAATGAGAACTTCCGTTGAAGAGAAACCCGCGTTTTTGTCTGGCTGAGCTTCTTGATGAAATAATTGGTGCAAGTTTTCCAATGCATGATTCGGATTGCTCAAGGGATTAGGCATGCGTGCTTCAAGATAAACATAAATGTTACTATCAACTACTCCCTCCGTTCCTAAATATAAGTCTTTTAGATATTGCAACAAATGACTACATATATGGAGCAAAATGAGTGAATTTACATTTTAAAATATATCTACATACATTCGTATGTTGTAGTTCATTTGAAATGCCTAAAAAGACTTACATTTAGGAATGGAGATGTAGCTAAATCATAACCGCTACAGCTTAGAATCAAAATGGGGATACAGAGTGTGACTAGGTTTCCTTCTTAGGGTTGCCACCGTTGCCAGTCCCCCCTCACTTCCAGGTGCCTTCCCGCATTGGCGAGGTGGGGGGAACCCCGGTCTGGGTTGTCTGTACAGCTCTGATCGACCTATCTTTAGTTAGGTATAAATCTATGTGTATGGCTGACAGTGGTGAGGTGATGGGCGGCTAGGAATATGTTCTCCACACCATGGCTCGTTCCAATGATGTTGTTTAGCATCGGTGAAGGGCGTGTGGAGCTTCAGTGAAGGCCAGATCTTGGGCCTCGTTTTGGTCTTCATTTTTTTTATGTGATCGACGGCGATCTAGGGACAGAATGATGTCACAACATATTTCTTTCTTCGGTTCCTTCTCCACGTGATGAAGCTCAACCATATGGTGCTCCGGAGGGGATCTAGCGATGTTTGTGTCCCCCTTATCCGTCTAGCAGAAGTTGGGACTATTTTCTGGCCCTCATAGATGCCCGCTCAGCATGTTTCAACATGATTGTTCTGCTAAGACGGAGGCCCAGAAATGGGAGCGAGCTTTACTTATTGCGCGCTATTCATGGATGCAAAAGAAAGATGGTGCTGATTTCTTCAAGGGCTTGCATGTAATTTATTATCCTTGTAAGGGTCGGAGATGCCTGATTGATAGTCTCCTTATCGAGGGCGTAAGGGTCTCTGATCAGTCTGTGATTATGCGGCACATGGTCCACTTCTTTTCTAACCTCTTATCTGCTAAACCGGAGTTGGGTTTTAGGTTGGCGCCGTCCTTTTGGACTCCCCTCGATCAGGTGTCGAGTTCTAAAAATGAGAGTCTGATGATTTCCCCTTCTGAAGAGGAGATTTTCGAAGCGATTCGATCTGCCAACTCTAATGCGGCTTCCGAGCTTGACGGATTCTCCATTCCTTTTTTTCGGCAATTCTGGCCTCGGTTAAAAGGCCTCATTCAGGTTATTACACAAGGTTTTTGGCTGGGAACTATTGACATCTCTAGACTGAATTACGCGGTACTCACTCTCATCCCTAAGGTCAAAGGTGCTGACTTGATTTCCCAGTTTAAGCCCGTTGCTTTAATTAACAACTTTGCGAAGATTCCGGCTAGGGGTTTGGCTACTAGGGTTTCTCCGATCGCCCATCGTGTCATTAGTCCTTTTCAATATGCGTTCATAAAGGGTAGATTTATTTTGGATGGGGTGCTTTGCTTGCATGAGATAGTCCATGACCTGCGGACCAAGGGCACTAAGGCTGTGGTTCTTAAGCTTGACTTCGAAAAGGCCTATGACTTGGTGAGTTGGAATTTCCTTCGCCAAGTTCTTCTTGCTAAGGGCTTCGTGGGAGCGGTGGTTCACCGTCTTATGCAGCTTGTCTCGGGTGGGCACACGGCTGTGGCGGTGAATGGTCAGATTAGTAATTTCTTTGCTAATGGTAGGGGCCTTAGACAAGGGGATCCGGCGTCCCCGTTGCTCTTTAATTTCGTTGCGGATGCTCTCTCTCATATCCTTTCTCGACCTGCCACTGCTGGGCACATTACGCCTGTTAGTTCTCACCTTATCCCCAATGGCATCACTCACCTTCAATACGCGGACGACACCATTATTATGGTTGAACTTAATGAGGACAGCGTCACGAACCTGAAATTTCTCCTCTTATGCTTCGAAGCGCTTTCGGGTCTTAAAATCAACTTTTCAAAGAGCGAAGTTATTGTGACTGGGGTGCCTGATTCGGAAGCTTAGAGAGTGGCTCATCTTATCAATTGTTCTCTAGGGTCTTATCCTCTCAAATACTTGGGCCTACCAATCTCCCCTCTCAAGCTCTTGGCTAAAGATTTTGCCCCGACAGTGACTAAAGTAGGAAATAGAGTTTTGCCGTGGAGAGGTCGTTATAATTCCCAGGCGGGCAAGGTTGCCCTTACTAATGCGTGCCTCTCCTCCCTCCTGATGTTTCTAATGGGCTTCTATCTCTTGTCCGGAGGGATTCACGCTGGTTTCGACAAGCATAGGGGTGCTTTCTATTGGAACTCCTCTGATAATAAGCGCAAATATAGGATGGTTAAGTGGGACCTGATTTGCAAACCTAAGAGCATGGGGGCCTAGGCATCATTAATACTTTGGTCATGAACAAGTGCCTCATGATAAAATGGTGGTGGAAGATTATGTTCCTCGAGCAGCGTCCCACCTGGCTATCTCTTCTCAAAGCTAAGTACTTCCCCTCCTCGAGCCCTATGTTCGCCTCCTCCTCTGGTGGCTCTCAGTTTTGGCGCCGGCTCGTTAAAGTTTGACCAATCTTCCAATCCCTTGTTAAATTTGTAGTTCGGAATGGTAAATCCACTCGTTTTTGGTTAGACTGGTGGGTAGGGGATACCACGCTTGCGGTGGCCTACCCGACCCTGTTCTCGTATTGCGCTGATCCTGAGATCTCTATCTTTGAGCTCTCGGCTCACGACTGAGTCCTTGATTTCCGGCGTTCTCTTTCTCCTGTGGAGTTGGATGATTGGCAACGTCTTACTGCCTGCTTCCCCTTGCTCTCGGAGGAAGATGACTCGGTGGTCTGGCCCCACACTGCCTCGGGGCATTTCTCAGTTTAATCTGCCTACTCCAAGCTTATCTCGGGTGCCCGTACAGCTAAATTCAAGGATATTTGGCCAGCTCGTATTCCTCCTAAGATATTTTTTTCCTATGGCAAGCTTTTCGGCGAAAACTTCCTGCGGCCGATCAAATTAGGAAGAGGAACGGGCCGGGCTCTGATAGATGTGCGCTTTGTGGGGCTCTTGAAAACACTGAGCATATATTTTTTTCATTGCTCTTTGGCTAATTTCCTCTGGAGTTGCATTAGACTTTGGCTTCATGTTAGTTGGCATCCATCCTCTTTTGAGGATTTGCGGTGTTGTGTTAATACTTTAGCAGGCTAGTTTAAGAGTGTATTCTGGGTTGGCTGGGCAGCGATCTGTTGGTCTCTGTGGACTACTAGAAACAAGTTTACTATCGAACACATTTTCCCGGCTAACCCTGTGAATTGCTTATTTAAAGCCAATGTCTTGTTGCAGCAGTGGAGATCATTGACTAAGGAAGGGGACCTAGAGGCATTCGACGACATGTTATCTAAGATGAAATCTACGGCGTCTTCCCTGTTGCGGCGCTCTAGGAGGATGGCTTAATTTCTGGTTCTTTTGGACTCTTTGCTGGCCTGCGTGCCATGTTTGGCTGGTTGCCATGTACTCGCACTTCTTAACTCTGTTCTGCTCGGCTTATGTGTTGTTCTGGGGGTTGTGATGTGACTCTGCCTGGTGGCTTTATTTATAAATTCGGGCGCATGCCTTTTATCTAAAAATATAACAACTGATTTTATGGGAGAGGCGTCACAGCAACCGAGCTCCACTGCTCTCTATATTTTTTGAGATTCGGTTTTTTGAAGTTTCAAAAAAATGTGCATTTTTTCCTAGGGATACATATACACATTCCGATTACACACGTCAAGTTACGGTAGAAATCTCGTTTTGTTTTTGGCTATAGGAAAATAAATAAATTTCTCACAGTATATAGGATAAAAAGGGTGCCATTTCTATCAGAAATTTCTCTTAATTGTATTTCCCAAAATACAAAGTATTTTTTTCCAGATTTTTACCAGGCCTTAGGAATATGTGTATGTACCCACGTATTTGTTTTAAGATTTTTTGAGTACCAAAAGTGTGTTTTTCAAAAATTTCAAATACCAAGAGCAGTGGAGCTCGGTAGCTGCAAGCACTTTTCGCTGATTTTATCTAGTATATGTCCTTCGGCCTATTTGAAGAAGGAAAAAAAAGCTTAGAATCAATAGCAAAGACATGTGAATAAATGTGAACGAATCGTGATAGCTTGCTTTGCCTTTTGTTTTAATACTAATAATATAATGTTTCATTTTCTAAAATGAAGATAACTCAACCCCTGCATTTTGATGCACACATCCATATTTTACTTATTATTGAAAACACTGTCAAACATTGATGCCAAACAAATCAGCTTACAAGGAAAGAAAGAAAATCCAAGACATCCATATAGGACATGCCTCCCGATAGTATCTCCAAAGTCCTACCACAAGCCTTGTGATTGTGGACCATAATCTACTAAGTGACATGTGAGTTAACAAAAAGTGTAATGCTCCAAGACCATGCCTTCAAGAAGAAATTACCGCTGGTGTGGTGATATTGGCCGATCTAGCCATAAGTCAAACCTGGAGCTATCACCCTTGAAGTACAATTCCGAACCAATACACTAAACAAGGAAACGATGCACAAATGTCGATGTTACCAGATCTAGTTAAAAGGTCAACTCATCGGAACACAACCCCGATGTCAACCACCAATGTTTGCCATCCCATCTCTCTACTAGATTGTTGACTCACGAGGAATACACTGGAAAAGAAAACGCCATCTCACCACTTTGGTTGTTGTCGAAGCACCTTAATTTTCGATGGTTGTTGTGTGCGCCGCAACAACGTCTAGCGGCCTCCGCCACTAGATACATCATTCAGACACCACAACTCGCTTGGTCCCAGATCGGGCCGCGGGCAAGCCACACAAGCACCGCTCATCGGCCTTTAGAGTTGTGCTCCACGCACCGGCCGACGTGCTCCACGCTGTTTTCATACCACAAGGGCCGGATCAGCCTCCTCAAGAGCAACGTAGGATAGATCCAATCGGATCCCTAAACAAGCCGCCAAAGACGGCAACTTGCACGGGATCATAACCCACGCGACACAAAGAAGATCGCCCTCCAAGCACGCCGGATACCTCCATGACGGCCAAATCCCCGCCGCCTCCTTCACCGACAGCCGCACTGCGGCAACCTCGGGAGGCGGTGAGGAGAAAAAGGGAGTAGGAGAGAGGCGGCGGAGATCTAGGGTTGTAGCCCCTCACGCCGCCAGGAGGAGGGCGACACGAGGGGATTTTCCAGGAGTGATCTTGCTGGGCTTTCCCTTCCCTAGCACAATATTTTATAGTAAAAGTTAATACTGGTTTTAATGTTGAGGCATTGATGTGTGGAAACAATTGTCGCTTAAGTTAATGTTCGGGTAGCACAGTGGCGCCTCTCAGCCTGCGTGGGTTCAAATCTCGGTTCAGACGTGTGTCTCACACTTTCCTCTGTTATTAATTTTAAAAGGCCGTAGGGCTTGCTTGGTCCCAGATCGGGCCCGTGAGCGAGCCACACAAGCACTGCTCGTCGGCCTCTGGAGCCGTGCTCCACGCATCGGCCGACACGCAGCTTCACGAGCGCCGCCACACTGTTGTCATATCGTAAGGGCCGGATCAACCCATTCGAGGGCAGCATACGTAGGATAGATCCAATAGAATCCCTAAACAAGCCGCCAAAGAAGGCAAGTTGCAAGGGATGATAACCCACACGACGCTAACAAAGATCGCCCACCAAGAACATTTGATACCTCCACGATGACGAAAGCCCCGCTGGATCCCTCACTGGCAGTCACAACACAACAACCTCAGCTGGCGGCGAGGAGAAAAAAGGGAGTGGGAGAGAGGCGTCAGAGATCTAGGATTGTAGCCCCTCGTGATGCTAGGAGGAGGGCGATATGAGGGAATTTTTCAGGAGTGGTCTTGCTGGCTTTCCCTTCCCTAGCACAATATTTTATAGTAAAAACTAATATTGTTTCTTTTTTGCAAAAAATGTACCAGCTTTTAATGTTGAGGCTTTGATGTGTGAAAACAATTGCTGCTTAAGGTAATGTTTGGGTACCTCGTTGGAACAAGAAAACCATACTGGAGTGGATGGGCTCCTAGGACAGTGGCGCCTCTCAGTCGGCGCGAGTTTGAATCTTGGTTCATACGTGTGTCTCACACTTTCCTCCGTTATTATTTTAAAAAGGTCAGAAGGGCTCGCTTGGTCCCAGATCGAGCCCGTGGGCGAGCCACACAAGCACTGCTTGTCGGCCTCTAGAGCCGTGCTCCACGCACCGGCCGAGACGCGTCATCTCGAGCGCCGGTACGCCTTCATCATACCATATGGGCCGGATCAACCCATTCAAGGGCAGCGCAGGATAGATCCAATCAGATCTCTGAACAAGACGCCAAAGACGACAGCTTGCACCGGATCATAACCCACGCGACGCAAACTAAGATCGCCCTCCAAGCGCGTCGGATACCTCCACGACGGTGAAATCCCATTTTCTCCTTCACCAGCAGCCGCACGACTACAACCTCGGGAGGCGGCGAGGAGAAAAAAAAAGGGAGTAGGAGAGAGGTGTCGGAGATCTAGGGTTGTAGCCCCTCGCGCTGCCAGGAGGAGGGCGACATGAGGGGATTTTTCAGGAGTGGTCTTGCTAGGCTTTCCCTTCCGCAGCACAATATTATTTTATAGTAAAAGTTAATATTATTTTTTGTGCAACAATTGATACCAACTTTTCATGTTGAGGCTTTGACGTGTGCAAACAATTGCCGCTTAAGGTAATATTTGGGTACCTCTTTGAAGCAAGAAAATCATACTGGCTTGGATGGGCTCCTAGCAGAGTAGCGCCTCTCAGCCAACGTGGGTTCGAATCTCGGTTCAAGCGTGTGTCTCACACTTTTGTTTGTTATTATATTAAAAAGACCGTAAAGGTGCGGTCAGGGTCTAAATTTCTTTTTTCTTTTTGAAAGTCATAGTGAGAAAGAATCTCCACGGCTCAAAGGGTTGGGACTTGAGAGTGATGCCACAATGGGAACCCCAAAAGGCGAAACCAGCTAGAGCTTTCGGTCTTCCCTTATCATTCGTTTAACCTAGACCAACAATAATCTGGTTAGATCTTAGATGCATGGGCCGCCGGCTGAGGAATTTCCACCAGTTTTGATTGCTTGATCCGGGTAGTCTTTGTCACTGCTGTCAAATAAGAAGCTGCCTTGGACTTCTACTACATGCGGTCCAAAACTAGAGATGATCGTAGCCAGTCGGAGTTCCCTCCGGGACGCGCAGCTGCCAAGACCTTCTGCGGCAGCACCTTTTATTTTCCATGGTTTGTCAGCCTGCCGAGGTCCACCGCTTGACTACTCACCGGAGTGCGAGTTGTCTATGATCGGCATCCGGAGATCGATACTCGAAACGACCTGGGACACAGCCCAAGCACCAGGTCAATCCATCATCATATATATAATCGAACATACAAATCAGCAGTTGTACGTACTCTTTTTTCTTTCTTCATGTGGCTTCGGTTCGTATGCGCGTTAACAGATGGAATGGAATAATCCTAATCAAGTGCACGCACGCACTCCCTAGACCGTACAAGACAGGAAAACAAAGGCAGACTGGGTCACGGCACGTACGACATGCTCATTTCTCCACTCACGGTATCTCGGACGCCGGCCTCCAATACGGACAGATTACTTGTGCGCGGACAGGAAACGGGAGCCGATTACTCCAATGTTTGCCACAAACCTTCGCCCGCGATACAAATAAATTCAGACATAATTCAAGCAAAGATGATGAAATTCATGCAAACAGATATAAATTTGATACTCCTTCTGCTCAATTTTGTAAGACGTTTTAGACTGCTGAAATTAACTGTTTTAGGTGTTGTCTTAAATGTCTAAAACGTCATACAAAAATGAACGGAGGGAATATAATTTACATAAATGGGCGTTATTTCCTCCATGGTGGAGAAGGAGTCGCCGTTGCCGCGGCTGAAGTAGTAGGGGAGGCGCCACGGCCTTGTGACGCCAGACGCGGCGCCACAGCGACGCCGGCTCATTGATGTGGGCATACCGGCTGTGCGGCGGCGACACCGACTTCTCCTTCACGCGGCGTTTGGTTTGAACATTGCGGGTGCATCAGGAGAGGGAGGCTCCGCCTTGACTCACCGAGAGGCGGTAAGGGCGCTCTGCCTTGAAGCGTCAGAGAGGCAGCGGGGCGGCTCCGCCTTGACGCAGTGGGGCGTTGGCAAGGGCCGCACCGGACCGCAGTCCTTAAGCAATCGCTCGAGAAGGAGCTCAAGGTCCGCCCAGTACTCCTCGTTGGCCACTACGGCCTTCATGAGGAGGCATGACTTTGGCTGCTACTCCTCCTTGTTGCGGGAGTAGTCGGACGCCGTGAAGGATGATGGCCTCGGAGAGTGACAACCGTGACACTAAGATCTGGGTCCGGAAGGAGATCCGGAGCCACCACCTGCCGACGCGGAGAACCAGGACTTCGGCCTCGTTGACGGGGGCGAGTGGAGATAGAGAGGAGCGGATCTGTGGTAAGCAGAGGAGAGGATGTGAGATGTGGTGTGGACGGCACCGGAGCCGTGCGTAAAAAGTCGTGGCCAGGTGAACGGATGGGCTGCCGGCTTCAGTGCGGCGCACTAGCCGGAGTAGGCTTTTTGGTCGATGCGTCGGCATTGAAGCAACCCCGCCCGCTCGTTCGGTCAAGTTGCTTTGACCGGCATCAATGTCGTGGAGTCACGCCCGCTCTGAATCGGGCTGACCGACATGAACGCACGACAACCGCTTCACATGAAGAGGGTTTTGGATGGCACGTGGTGGTCAGGCTCATACGCGGCCGATCCGAACAGTCTCAAAACCTTCCTTGGTTTGCGAGATTTTAGACACGTAGACGTGTCAATAGACTAATGGGAAGGGGCAAGCCCTTCTTTGATAAAAAAAAAACAAGGTGAAGTCATTTGCAAAAATAAAACAGGAGGTGAGGACATTCGCGAAGAAAAAACAGGTGAAAGCATTTGCAACAAAAGAAGGTAAAAACGAGGTGAAAGCATTTGCAAGAAAAGAGCGAAGAAGAGAAAAAACGAGGTGAGGAAGGGCTGAAGCACGGCAGCACGGCCGGAGACCCGGACGGCCGGACGGGTGACGGGTCCACGGCGTGCAGGGACGCTACGACCCCCACGGATCCAGGCGAACGCTCCCCTCCCGTAGTTGGTGCGCTGCCGCGTGTGACGAGCGAGGCCGGGTCGCAATCCAGGGTGAGCTGTTACATGCTCATCAATCATTACCGTACCATACTCTACCGGAGAAATGCGTGGGGGCAGAGCAGAGGAGCTATGGCGTGACCTTGGAGGAAACGTTCACTAGCAGGCCTCGGTGAGACGTGACTGGGTCGCGGCGTCGAGGGTCACCCGGCCCGCTGTAACCAGCTGTCGTCCCCGGTGGAAGAGGGAGCAGCAGCCGAGCATGACGGGCACGGGCTGGAGACCGTCGCCGCCGCCGTCGTCGTCGCGCCTCCCGCGACTCGCGTATCCGGGCGACGGCGACGGCGAGGTCCAGTCCGCACAGCTAATCGATTGACTGACTGCAACGGTGCCTCGTTTTGTATTGTGCCACTGGCTGGATGTGTACGTGTGGTTGCTGGCCAACAGTGCCCCTGATGGCCTCCACGTACTAGCACTACTTTGATCTGGGCAACATGCTGTCTGTCTATGTCTGACTGACTTGTTAAAAAGGCTTGGAGTCAGTTTACGTGAGTGCTGCACACCCGAGTGCTAAGCTGGACGCAGACCGTGGCAGCACGCGCTTCCTCGGGTAAACACCCTGGGACTTGCGCTGCTTCGGTAATGTTTTTTTTTTCTTTTGGCAGGGCGGTAATGCGTTTTATCGTTCAACATTTCTCCACCGCAGCCTCCGGCCATCGGCTCCCGAACTCCGACCTCTCTGACCTGCAGTGCAGTGGAGCTTTAGAATGAAAACCTTCCGACCCCCAGAAAACACTTTTATTAGAATTTATGTCCTGATTTGGATCCCGCACTCCTATTTACGTAAGTTTTTTTTATTAGTGTGGCCTTAACAACGAAAATGCTGAATGGAGCTCGGCCTCCATGAAGGCCGAATTTGAAATGATCAAAACTTATATTTATACGTTTCAAATGTCTTTTGAAAAAAAAATACTTAGAGACATAATGTATAATGTGTAATTTTTCAAGAAAAAATACGTTAAAAAGTGGGTGCTACAAAAAAACTTTTAGTACATGCACTATTCATCCTCAAAATCCATGACTTTAGTTTTTGCATGGCTCACATTTCAAAGTATTTCATGAAATTTTACAAACATAGACATCACATTCTTGTATACTTGTATAAAATTTTTTAGATTCTTTTGAAACTGACAAGTTTGATTTTTTCAAAAATTTTGGCCTCAATGGAGGCTGAGCTCCAAAACGCCCTACTCGTCTACTACAGTTTATGATATGCTTTGTTTCATGATTGTAATGAACTTTACAATATGTGATCATAGTTGCCCAACTCGCTCTCGGGGGCAATCAGATGAACCTCTCCGCGATCGAAGGAAGCCAATAGGCAAAGCTTGCCTGGCAGACTGCGACGGCAGGTTCATCTCCTTGCGCTACAGGAGCTCTCATGCGTGGAGCGTCGCAGCGGCCCTGAACAACATGCGCGGCGGAGTTTGGGTATCGCGGCGGTGGCCCCATGACATCTCGACAGTGGCCACACGCAGATGCTACGAGGGTTGTGCGACATCCGACCACGGTGTCAGCAACGACACTGGTGATTTGCAATGGAGGCTTTTTCTTCTGTGATTGAATTTCCTTGGTTTTCCATTACCAAAGTACGCGATGCCACATCTTCTTGGCCCCTGTATGTAGGCATATTACGGATTTGTGTAACTATGTGCGCATTGTTTTTTTTTGCTCCTGATGGCCTACTATTGTCTTTATGGGGTGGTCAACGGGTTTTAGCCTCCATATTCGTGGTTCCCACGAGCATGCTCTGATGATTGGATGTCCCACGTTCAACATAAAGGTTTGATGTGCTCGACATGGCCGAAGATGGCGCATGTGACAACATATTTGGCAACTCAACTTATGCTTGATACGTGAGTTTCGCCCTTGTCTGAGGTGCGCCATGACTAGCCTAAATTGACTCTGCATGGGTAGTCCGGAATCTAGATTCTCGATGGCACGGAATCAATGGAGATGGTGGGCGTCCCTATGCGTTGCTCAGTAGAGTGAGTTTGAGCGGTGGGGTTCTAATTGTGTGGTTATGTCTGTCAGGACTGTGCTAGCACAACGTGATATTGGCTAGATCGTGCTCATTGAGTTTAGGGGCTTGAGTCACATGGCTAATTCTGACCTTCATCTTTTCTTGAGTTGGGTCTGACCTTCATATAGTTGAACCTGCCACGATGATCCTTTGCTAAAGGTATTGCATTGAGTTTACTTAGACTCTTCCCAGGATGAAAACCCATAATCGGGGTCCAGCGACGGCAACACTCGTGCCTCATTTTTTTCCGAAGGCATCCTTGTTCGATCACCTATCCTACTACATGGGGTTACCATCACCGATGGTTGTTGATGTCTTTTAACACAATACAGACGTTGTTTGATGCAGTTATTTCGTTGATCGTTTTTTCCTCATTGTTAATAATTTGGTTGTGTGTATGGTCGATTTCTTGAGTAGCTCTTGTGATCCTATTGATGCAGAGGTCATGTCTCTTGATACTAATATATTGTTTTTATTCAAAATAGTTGACTATAAGCATCTTTGATGCAGAGATAGGTGTAATGGGAAAAAAGTTTATGTACGGTCCTGTGTAAAACTCGCAAATCCATGATTAAAAATCATGTCAAATCTTATCCCCTTTCACGATTTGGAATGACAAATATCTAACCTTCCTCTGTAGAACGGAAAATTGGCCGTATTGGTTGATGATTTGGACGAGAGCACCTAATTGACCATTGTACCGCCAAGGAAAACTTATTTCTCCATAAGAATTTGTCAAGGCAGTAGTTCTACACGAAAAGTAAGCGAGTATGGTTCAGTTCGAATAATCAGTTGTCACTTCAAATCTTGAAGTCTGCCACCTACCCGTTTTCTCACTAACCATTGCAATCAAGGAGCACTTACGATGTTCTTTTTGTTTTGTTTCCAAGGTCCCACGGTCAGCTTGGATGACGAGTTGTTTCTTTCGCTGGCCCCACAAGCTTCACTTGTCTAAAGAACATCCCGATTAGACATATTCGTCAAAAAGTATTATGGGTCATTGAACAGGTCAAGAAACAAGTTACTATGTTTCTATGGAAATACAAGCATTATACAAATAGAAATACGAAATGTCTATGCATTTGGTATACAAGTAGAATCTACTTTTGTTAGTTCCAAAAAAAGGAATCTACTTTTGTTGCTTCTTCCTTCTCTACAAATTCACAAGATCTGCATGAATATCTATGCAAAATTCAGTGGCTCACAAGTCTACTCTGAGTATTAAAAATAGTCACTAGCTTTAGCAAAACCATCGAATCATCAAAGCTCTCTCCTTTTTGTTCGAATTAAGGAGCACCCGCTCCCAATTTTATTCATCATAAAACTGATCAGGAGGTGGCCCAAAGGATCGACCAAGTTCAAGTTAACAGGGCCTGATAAGTTCAGAGGCCAAGAAACAAAAACTAAAACCTCACCAAAGCTCACCCTTACCATCCACAAAGTTCAATAGAGTGACTTTCAATAATTTGTTAAGCAAAACAATAACTTTCAATAGAAATAAATACTTCCTCCATCCTAAATAAGTGTCTCAACTTTAATATTTTGTAATAAAGTTAATACAAAGCTGAAACACTTATTTTGGAACCAATGGAGTACAAAGCTTGTACTAGAAACCAAATGGCAATAGAAAGCTACCCGCTAGCTGAAATACTTGCACTAACTTGTACTCTCCTCTCTCCTCTTTTTGGAAAATGAGAATAGCCCCTGGCCTCTGCATCCGCAGATGACTTCTACTACTATGAGTGCTCTCATATTAGTAGGGAAGTTCAATATCCAAGTGCACGGTAGGTTCATGTTAGAGAGAGCATTAGGTGATATAGAACTCTGGTGCTCCTGTAATACGGGCTCAGATCTAAGAGCATCTACAACAACACATAGCAAATCTAGGCTCTCAAACGTCAGTGAACGCGCCCAAGCACATCCGCGGGCACACTTCATATTTTCGCTTTCACACCCGTGTCTCTCATATCCGAAATCTCAAAACCATGCAACGCTACGTAAACACATGATCAACACACAGTTCATCGGATCAACATTTCATTACCGAACAAAAGGAGCACAATTCGTCGGAGTTCAATGGCGAACAATGCAAATCCATACTACAAAGTACTTAAAATATAGATAACATATAAACAGAACGGATAAGGGCTGAGGAAATCACCATTTCCTTGCCGACCCTTCTCCTTCCGGCCGTCGGCGCGACTGTGCCCCTCCTTCATGTAGGCGTTGGCGTGCGGAGGTGCGTCGTCGTCAGAGCTGGAGGTGGAGCCGTCCATCGATCAGAGTCAGAGTTGCACCTTTTGCTCGACAGCCTGCAGAGGCAGGCGGTCTTGCTCCTTCGCATGGTGGGCCTTCTTCTTCTTCGTCGTTGACCGCTGCGTCCTTGTTTGCCTCACGCTCCGACAACTTGATGGTGAGTCAGAGCGCCTTGGCATTCTTACGGCGAAGGCACCGCACATCTGTCTCCAACGTCGTGACAGGGCGGCGGAGGACTGACACGAGGAGCGCGGCCTTGAGATCGACTGGCGCGCTCGCGCGGACAACACCTTCCCTGTCGCTGCCCTATCCCTCGCCCGCTGCCGCTCGCGCCGGGCAGCACGTGCCTCGGATTCGGGTGCGCTCCAGCCCCGACGCTGGCACGAGCACCCAACGGAGGCTGGGTACCACTTTCGGACCAGAGTGTGCTGGAGGTGGGCGGCGTACCTGAAGGAGCGGAGCGGAGCAGCCGGAGCTGTGCGCCAGGCGGGAAGGGCTGCCGACGTCGTCGATGCTGCATCGATGGGCGCCGGCGCTGACGAAGTAGATCCACCGCTGCCGGATCCGCCTTGGTCGAGCAGCGAACGCTACAACGCAATGCGGAGGACAACCTCCTCCATATCGCCGGGCTCCGCTTCACGCAGCAGGCTCGCCTAGTCATGATTGGAGCCGGATTCCCCACCGGAGGCAACGCTGCTTCGGTCGTCGGCCATCGAATGGGTTTGGAGGGGATCGAATATGGAGTGGACGGAGAGAGGAGTGAAGTGGAGTTCGGATTGATCGGTGTCTAGGGTTTTCCAGATGAGGATATTTGTGGGGCACGGGTGGGCCAGGCTGGGCCAAGCCTACGTGGCAGACGCGCCCGGGGCACCTCGTATTCGGTCCATATTTAGCTGGATATGAGGGGCGCTGGACGCCCCGGGCATTTGAGGACGGTTTAAGACACCCGTCTGGGTCTGTTTTTCACGACCGATCAGTAACCGGACCGTCCGCCCGGGCGTTTGGGTACGGTTTGAGATGCCCGACTATAGATGACCTTAGGGTCACATCCTAGCTCCAGTAGCACATAAATTTGAGATTCATGCAGGGCTTTTGTGCAAAGTTGCATGAGCCCTGCCCGCGGCCATTGGATCTCAGATCCAACAACTCGTGAGAGGCTGAGAGCCCATATCACGCGAGCACCAAAGCTCCCGTGTCACCTTCGTTCATGTTAATTACAAATGCACAACTAACCACCCCATGCATATGATTATTTTGCCAACGAGCGTGGATGAACAAAAGAGCAACTTGTCTCGTCATCCAACCAATAAGGCAATAATCCTACCGTGAAAGCATCCTCAAACCAGCGTCGATCTGCATGTCGTCCTGTCATCACTGTTGCCGTGCCACGCCCACGCGTAGTCACGTCATATGGAAGATGGTGACCGGTGCAGGCTGCCAGGTTAGTTAAATCCAGAACTGAATCAACATCAATTAACTACAAGACTCTTATAATAATGAAAAGGGAAATTCGAACACGGATGAGACTGACCGAGTCCTCTCTCCCCACCACACACAACGAACTCCCCACTCTCGCTAAGTTTTTCCACCACAACATGAGAAAATTCTCCACGATTGAGCACCGCGACGCCTCCCTCGCGCCCTCCTATATAAGCTCCCGCACCACGAACGTACACCATACAGGCGTTCTCACTCCATTCGAGCTCAACCATCAAGATCAGTTGCGAACGCGAAGAGAAATCAAATCAATCGGACCTGTGCCATGGCCGAGCTGCCTCCCGGGTACCGCTTCTACCCTACCGAGGAGGAGCTGGTGCGCTTCTACCTCCGGCACAAACTCGACGGCAGCCGCCGCGCCGACATCGAGCACGTCATCCCCGTCGTGGACGTCTGCTCCCTCGACCCATGGCAGCTCCCAGGCACATATACATGTCGATCATTCCAATGCTGCAATGAAATACATTGCCATCTCATTACTAACTGACTGCGTATGTGCGTGCAGAGGTGCACCGGGGCGCCGGCCACGGGGAGCCGTGGTTCTACTTCTGCGCACGGCAGGACCGGGAGGCGCGGGGCGGCCGGCCGAGCCGCACGACGCCCTCCGGGTACTGGAAGGCGGCGGGCACGCCAGGCTTGGTCTACTCCGCCGCTGGCCGCCCCGTCGGGACCAAGAAGACCATGGTGTTCTACCGCGGCCGCGCGCCGGCCGGGGCCAAGACCAAGTGGAAGATGAACGAGTACAGGGCCCTTGAGGAAGACGGTGTGGATGCCGATGCCGATGGCGCCGCTCCGGCAGCAAACCCTGTGTTCCAGGTAATTAACACTCTAAACGCGTTTTGTTAGATGATACTCTTCTTTTTTGCGGGGGTTTGTTAGATGATACTGAGTGCTCCCAGATAAGAATAAAAAATTAATGCATTGTTTGTGTTTGTTCGTAGGTGCGGAGCGAGTTCAGCTTGTGCCGGCTATACACAAGTTCAGGCAACATGCGGCAGTTCGACCGCCGGCCATGCACTACCTTCGCCGGAGGCAGCCGCGCGTCGTCGTCGTCCGCCGCGCCTGCATGGCCGAATGAAGACGTTGAAGTGGGAAGGGGTCAGAAGAGGAAAAGGCATGCAGCTAACGACAATACGTCGTCTAGCCACGCTTACCGCCCCGTGCAGCAGCAGCAGCAGGAGATGCAGGGAGGCGCCGATGAGGTGCTCGCCGACGACATGACCGATTGGGCAGAGCTTTTGAACTGGATCTAAGAGATGGATAACGAGGGTAGAGTGTTGCCTAGTGGCAGTAGGATTACTCAGATACAATCCTCTCTCACTAGTATACTGAACTTTTATGATGCGGTAATCCATTTTTGAGCCCGGGCTCAGCTGCACCCACCCCGACGAAACAAATCAAAACAAATATTAGAAAATTTCAAAAAATTCGATTTTTTTGTGTGATAGATATTTTGATGCGTGAGCTCCGCTCCAGTTTTCAAATCATTTGGACATCTGAAACTCTTTGCAAAAAAGACAAATCCGGGGTCTGTAAAAATGTTTACTGTTCACGCACTGTTCTGACCCGATTTGTCTTTTTTGCTGAGAGCTACTCAGATGTCCAAATGCTCTAAAAATTGGAACGAACCTCACGCATCAAATTATCTATCACACAAAATAATGGATTTTTTTTGAATTTTTCTAGTATTTATTTTGATTTTTTTACTGACCGAGTGCAGATGAGTCTGGGCACCGAAACGCTGCACTGGCTTTTTATGCGTTGCCAGTGGAGGTAAATAAGAGGATGAACTTCTTCAGATTCAAATTACTCCAGATTACTCCAGCAGGAAGCTGGTAAGAAAAAGAAATCCCATCTTGTCAAATGGTCTGATGTGTGTAGGCCAAAAGACTTGGGAGGTTTGGGTATTCAAAACCTTGTTGTCATGAACGAGGCCTTACTTTATAAATAGTACTGTAAAATCTACACACACAAAAATTGAGAATGCAAAATCTACAATTTTGAGGGCCTTTGGCAAGAAATCTTAGCAAAAAATACCAAAGAAACCAATGTTAGATTTTGGGAAGTGGAAACAATGTTAGATTTTGGGAAGACTGGTGGTGATAATACAAATTTGAATGCCTAATAAACTAAAAGAGATACAAAACTTAAAAACCTACAATCATACAATGAAAACAAATAAACAAAACCCTTATAATTAAAAATACATAATGTATCTATGCATTTGGTATACAAACAGATTGTGGTTTTCTGGTTATTCTTTTTTCTGCAAATTCACAAGATCTGCATATGAATCTCTGTGCAAGATCCAATGGTACAGAACTCCACGCCAACTTAGAAAATAAGTGGCTCCATCTTTACACAAATCACCAAATCACTCCTTAAAATTGTCTCCGTTTGCATACCTCTGCGGTTCCATCTTAGGTCTCCTTAGGTTTGCAAGAATTTTATAGGAATTCTATAGGATAGGATTTTCAAAGCAAAAATTCCTTTGGAGCCTTTTGGTTTGCAGGATAGAAACCAATCCTGTACATTTCAGAGAAAAAATAACACTAGCCTAAACTCAGTAAACAAATTCTATTCTATGCATCAAATGAAATCTTTATTCCTATAAAAGTTGAGATACATGTCATCTCATTTCCTATGATTTTTCTATTCGTATGATATTCCTGTCCCTCTGAAGCATAGAAGGCCTCATATTACGGCGAGTTTGAATTGCACACCTATATTTCACCCGCCAAGTCTGGCCAAATCGAAGCATATCCCCAAATCGACATCTGCATAGTAAACACTGGATCCATGTTGCAAAGAAAATGAATGCACCTAGATGATCCACACTGTCCCACCTGTAGCCAAAATGCTAAAGAAACTCTTACGCATCTGCTCTAGGGCTGCAATTTTGCTCAAGATTGCTGGAATTCCTTGCTCCCCATTGAAAGGAGAGGTAAATCTGTCTATGAAGAAACTATGTTTGCCAATGAACAACTGCCCAAAGCTTTTGGCAAGAAAATCACAATTCTAGGCTGCTGGAACATTTGGCTTCAGAGAAATGGCACGGTCTTTAGAGCTTTACAACCCTCTATCCATGGAAAGGAGAGAAATGACAATGTTCAATTCAAAATCAAGGAGAAACATGCAGCTTTGTATTCACAGTGGATAGACAATAATCTCTAACCTATGGAGTTCATACATAGAGCAGGAATTAGATAGTTGAAAAAAGTTCATTTTACTACCCTGAATAAAGTGGGTGGTTCACTTTACCCCCTGATCTATTTTTCCGCTTCTTTTACCCCCCAAACAAACCCAAACCGGACAAAACACCCCCCTGGCTGGTTTTTCTCCACCCGCTGCTGATTTGGCACTGGTCAATGGTGGTTTTGACCTGGGTGGGGCCCCCTTGTAAGGTTTCTCTCTCTCTCTCTCTCTCTCTCTCTCTGGGACAGAGCTGCTGCTGCACCTAGCTCCTCTCCTCTCTCACCTGGAAAACCCTAGCTCCTCTCCCTCTCTTCTCCATCGCGCCACTTCTCTTCCCCGAGCACACATCCGTAGCACCATCGCCATGGCCATGCTCGATCCCGTGGCCACCGTGCTCCCAGCGCCACCGGAGGATGTCCAGGAGCCCCGGAGGGTTCTTCTTCTTCGACCACACCACCGGATCGGAGCTGGGAGGCGGCTGCCACGTCGTCATCGCCGTCTTCCCTGACTCGGCCGCCACTGTGTCGCCATCATCGCCGTCGATCTACACCACCACTACACCCGACCCTCCGCCGATTACCCCCTTTTACCTACCTCAATTCATCGTCGTGTAGTCGCCCCGCGAGCTCGGCCGCCATGGTCGGAGCTCCGCTCACCGCGGCCACTGTCCGTGCCTGCGAGCCCCCGGTCACGCCCTATCTTACACCGCGCGTGCGCACCCACGCCTGCACGCCTTGACCGCGCCGCCCGTGTGCGCCTTGCCGCTTTCGACTGCTCCGTGGCGTCATGCGCGCGCGCTCGGCTGCTCCTTGTGCTACTACTGCTCTGCTGCTCCTCCTCTCCGCGACGCGCCACAGCTTCCTTGCGTCGCTGCCGCCTCGCGCTCACTGCCCCGAGGCCGTGTCCCATGCGCGCCGTACCTGCGTGCCCCGCGCCGCCCCCATTTGCCCTTGTGAGCCGTTGCTGCTGCCGCTCTGTTTGAGAGAGAGAGAGAGAGAGAGAGAGAGAGAGAGAGAGAGAGAGAGAGAGAGAGAGAGAGAGAGAGAGAGACCTGATAATGGGTCCCACCCAGGTCAAAACCGTCGTTGACTAGTGCCACATCAGTAGCGGATGGAGAAAAACCAGCCGGGGGGGGAGGGTGTTTTGTCCGGTTTGGGTTTGTTTGGGGGGTAAAAGAAGCGGAAAAATAGATCAGGGGGTAAAGTGAACCACCCACTTTATTCAGGGTAGTAAAATGGACTTTTTTTCTAGATAGTTCTGTTTTACCCCTTTGTAACTTTTTTGTTCCTCACTTTTTTCCTCCCCCGTGTAACATACTTTTTACAATTATATGAAAAATATACCGTAGAACGAATTGTTCTCAGGTTCATAAATATACCATAGAGATGGTGATCTAAACGCTCTTATAATACTTCACATAGAGGGGTCGCGGGATCCACGTGTGTGGATAGTTATAGGCCAAAGTATCTTAGTTTTTTAGGCTGTTCATCGTCTTAGCTTCAGCGGCGGTGATGGCGACGCTGAATAAAATTTCTTCAGATCCTACTCCGATGAGACGATTGGTCGTATCGTTGGGGATGGATTTGGAATCTAGTCTGTTCAAGTAAGGATGGTGTGACGGCGGCGGCATCCTCGTGGTGGACATGTGTCCTCGGACTTCGCCGTTGCGACGGCGTCTGCTCCAGTGTCGACGCGGAGCTTGGGAGGTAGTCCAGTAGCAGATGTAGATTGTGGTCTGCATCGACAACATCTGAAAGACAGAACATGTGCTGGGTTTGTGGTTGATGGATGACAGGTGTGGTTTCCTCCTTCAACATCTTAGTCATGGTGGGGTGTCAGATCTGGAGTTCGATGACATGTTCAGGATGTTGCCCCGATCTGATTCATTGGCTTAACTTTTGGGGAGCCACCTTGAAGGTACTCAAAGCTGCATATCAGCGATGGAGCCGCGTCGAGCTCGGGTGAGGAGGTGATCCATCATTCTATTCTTTGGTGGCTACTTTGATGGTGCCGGAGGCAGGTGATGGACATTGGTGTCAAACTCAAAGATGTTCTGCTATCTTTTCAGTTTTGTCATGTCGGTCCTTACATAACTTGTACTTTAATCTTTATCATATAAATGAAACACATATTATCATGCAAAAAAAATACTTTACACAGAGAGTACTTTGTACAATTACATGAAAAATATACCGTAGAACAATTCTTCAAAGGTTCAAAACGAAAAATTCGACATATGCATGTCATCATGTTACTGTTTCCACGCCACGCCCACGCGTAGTCACGTCATATGGAAGATGGTGACCAGTGTAGGCAGCCAGGTTAGTTAAATCCAAAACTGAATCAACACTCATTAACTAAGACTCTTATATAAGTACTGTATAAGTATAACTAAGAGAAGCGAAATGTGAACACGGCTGAGACTGACCGAGTCCTTCCTCCTCACCGCACACCGCAAACTCCCCACTCTCCGTCGCTACGTTTTTCCACAACAGCATGAGAAATTTCTCCCTCGCGCCGTCCTATATAACCCCAAGCTCCACAGACGTACACCACACACGCCGTTCCCGCTCCATTCGAGCTCCGTAAGGGTGATCAAGTCGATTGGACGTGCGCCATGGGCGAGCTCCCTCCCGGGTACCGCTTCTACCCTACGGAGGAGGAGCTGGTGTGCTTCTACCTCCGGCACATGCTCGACGGCCGCCGCCGCGGCGACATCGAGCGCGTCATCCCCGTCGTCGACGTCTGCTCCCTCGACCCCTGGCAACTCCCAGGCAAGAACCAAAGACACTATACATGTGGTATGCATTGCTATTAGCGGTGAACTGCTATTGAGATCCCATTGCTAACTGAATGTGTGTGTGTGTGCGTGCAGAGGTGCACCGGGGCGCGTGCGCCGGGCACGGGGAGCCGTGGTTCTACTTCTGCGCGCGGCAGGACCGGGAGGCGCGGGGCGGCCGGCCGAGCCGCACGACGCCGTCGGGCTACTGGAAGGCGGCGGGCACGCCAGGGTTGGTCTACTCCGCCTGCGGCCGCCCTGTCGGGACCAAGAAGACCATGGTCTTCTACCGCGGCCGCGCGCCGGCCGGAGCCAAGACCAAGTGGAAGATGAACGAGTACAGGGCCTTCGACGACGACGGTGCCGATGCCGATGCCGGTGCCGCCGCGCGGCTCGAGGTAATTAACAATATAAACGCGTTTTAGGTAGATGATACTCGGTACTACTAGTAGTATATTAGAATCACAAGTTGCCATTCTTTTCGCCAATTCGCCATATGCCGGGTGTTCTTTCACGCAGCAAAGAGCCATGATCAAATGCTGATTGCGAAAGCTGCCTATGGCTAATTGGCTATACATACCCGTAGTCAACTGGTCATTTGAGACGTGAAGAAATATGCAAATCAGTCAGTAGTAGTTAATTATAGCATCTTTAGATGTTTATTTATGCATTTTTTGTGCTTGTTTGTAGGTGAGGAGCGAGTTCAGTTTGTGCCGTCTGTACACAAGGTCAGGCAGCTTGCGGCAGTTCGACCGCCGGCCGTGCACTGCCGCCGCCGGAGGACGCCGCTCCGAGGACCCGGCGTCGCCGTCTGCCGCGCTTGCGTCGGCCAGTGAGGACGTTGAAGTGGGAAAGGGCCAGAAGAGGAAAAGGCATGCAGCGAACGACGTCCCGTCGTCCAGCGACGCCTACCGCTCCGTGCAGCAGCAGCAGAAGCAGGGAGGCGCCGACGAGGAGCTCGCCGACATAACCGACTGGGCAGAGCTCTTTGACTGGATCTAACACATGGATGATGAGGCTCTTAAACAGGATTCGATTCATTAAAAAATCATTTAGAAAAATAAACGCATATTTGCATTAAAGCTTTAGATGAGCTACAGCTACTTAATTCTTTATTCTTTTTTAAAAAAGTTGCCGTCACCATGATGCCATTTCTACGTACTATCATTTCCCCTGTGGAATTTAACAATGCAGCTCCAAATTACCACAGAAAAATGCACAAGTCAACTGCTTGTGTTCTCTTCATGCGTGCAAAGATTCCTTTTTCCACTGCAGCGATCGTGACATCTGTTATTATTGTGATGTGTGCGAGCAAGTACGATCAAACCTAACAGACTACTAGTACTACATGACGAGCTACTCTAGGCGTAGGTCCATCCACAAATTGACTATCCGTTGAACTTTGCTTGCTGCTAGAACGCAAAAGAGTTTTCCTGTCTTCACCGAATGAGTGGCATATGGTTTGGTGCTTGGAAATGTCATGTCAGGAGTAATCTCGATCAGCTAATGTCGGCAGAATGTAACTCTGTCATTCGAAAAAAGAAACTCACGTTTTTCTTGCAAAAAATTAAAAATAAATAAAAATACGCAGCTTGTGCGTCAGGCTGATTTCTGACACGTGCATGCATCTGTCATGCATTCATTAGGGCAATGGCCAACGGTTAGCCTCAAAGGTGCTGCCCCGTATGCCAGCTAGGTTCGGATGCCATCTTCGCAACAAACTGATAGTCTCAAGGTGACAGGTGCTGCCTGCAAAGAAGGCTGGTGCTTCGATGAAAACTGTGTAGAAAAAGTAAGGAGAGAGAAAGGAAAAGTGGAAAGAGTGAAGCGAGCTGGGAAGAACATAGCAAAGTCTGACGCATGCAGAAACCTTTGAGGCAGCATGTGGGGTTGGGTGATGATTAGTATGAGCAATAGCCCTAGCTATCCTAGCCTATGTGGATGTACGGAGGCAACACCTTGCTAATGCCTCCATTGTACATGCCCTTAATTGGCACATTGCCTTTTTTTTGAAAAAGTTTCGATCTATTCATCAACTCTCATGGGGTACAAAAAATATCAAAAGTAAAAATTACATCCGTAGACCACCTAGCAACAACTACAAGCACTGTCGTGAGCAGAAGGCGCGCCGCTGTCATCGGGCCTCCCTTGCCGAAGATGGGCAAACGTCGTTATAAGTCGTCGTACTAAGGCCCCGTAGGAACCGTTGCAGATGAAGAGAAGCATAGATCAAAAGGTTCTGATGCAGTAGTTTCATTTATGGACCCATCGTTGTGGTTGCAAGGGCAGAATGCTGGTCATCTGTGGTGGTTGATTTGGGCATTCTCACCTCGATCTGGCCGCTGGAGGAGGACTCCCGTGGCTAAGGATGACCTCTGTTGCAGATGGCGGTTGTGGTCTCGTGCACTGCCATGCAACTGTACCGACCCAACTTGGTAATGGGGTCTACGCTTGATCGGTACTCGACATTTGTGTGTTGGCTACGGCGCGTTGCATGTTCGACGCGGTTCAGTGTGTAAGTAGCTAGATGGGCGGGCATGGGCTACTTGAGCTTCAACAGTGGCTATATGTGCCACACGAGTTTTACAACTCCTTGACAGTCATGGCGATGATATGTGTGAAGACGTCCCACCCATACGCTAACGCCACTACCTCCTCTTGTCACCGCCATTGGCGGCGAGAAACTCCTCCTCGGCAGGTGGTCGACAAGGTGGCTCTGCGGGGCATGTGCTTCTCTTTGGTGCATAGTTGCAAGGAGTGTCTGGAGAGGCATGATAACTCACCCGATGGACACCACAATGGTTCTACCATGAGTATTTGGTAGTGCAACTTTCAGAAGATCCGTTTGCAGGATAGTGCTTAGAACACCACTTTATTGTCCACGATGAAAACTTTTGTTTTAGCTTTCATTGGTTAGATGCAACGTTGAACTTTGAGTGGTTACCTTGTTAAAGGTGTTGTCTCCATGTCGACATTCCAATCTTGATTAGTTGGTGTTGGCATTCAGGATGAAGATCCTTTTTTGGGCCGTCTTTAGCAGGACACGATGACAGTGGCATGAGGGTGTTGTCTCACTGCGGAAGAAAGGCGTTGCTATGGAAGAAGTCTGATTAAGAAAAAGGAAAACTTGAAAGATAAGTTGTCTCGTTGCATGAAGCTTGGCTGGGCTTGATCAGTTGGACTCTCCGCCTTTGGGCCAGAATGCAATACGCGTAAACCCGTGCTAATGTGCAGACGATGGTTGATCATCCCAAAACTAGAGGCTAATGCATGCTTTGTCGCACCATTCGTCACTCGCGGCATTAATTTTTTTCTCTGGCAGGTTATTGTGATCGGTTGTTTCATTTTGATTTTATTATGTTGGTTTTGGGTTTTAAGAATGATATGACTGTGTTTTTTTCATTCGTATATCATATGGTTCTGAGAGCAGAGTGGAGTTGTTAGGTGCGTTGTAGTTGAGGGAGTCCCAGACTAGGGGGTCCTCAGGCTGCCAGCCTATCTCTTATGGGCCGGACAAGTGAGCTGCACTACAACTGCTAGAAGGCTGAGCTATGAGGCGACTCTGTATCCAGACAAGAAACCTTTGATGCCTTGGTGTGTCCTCCAAGTCAAGATAAGAGAATCAACATGTTTATCCCTTCATCATAACCGACCATATGTAACCCTAGTCCCTCTGGTGTCTATATAAACCAGAAGGTTTTTAGGCCGTAGAGTCTAGAGGAACAACCATCATCCTACTCTCCTAGGGGTTTAATTTATCTGATCTCGTGATAGATCGACTCTGTAATCATCCTATACACTTCAATATAATCAAGCAGGACATAGGGTTTTAACTCTTCGAGAGGGCCCAAACCTGGGTATAACATCATGTCCTTCGTCCCTTGTTCCCCATTGATCCAAGATCCACAGATCGGGACCTCCTACCCGAGATCTGCCAGTTTTGACACCAACATGGGTGCTTTCATTGAGAGTTCCGATGTGAGATCGCCGGAGGATCGATGGCTCGCCTGATCATCGGAGATGGCATCAACACCGGGGACATCTTTGTTTCCAGTCAGCTTTTCACGTTCGGCAGCATCGTGCTACACGCTAACTCGGTCGGTCATCTCGACCAGGTCGACAGCTTCGCCCCTTAGCATCAGATCAGGTTTGGTAACCTAGAGTATGTCGCTGACACTCGGGGCGATCTAATCCTCACATGCATCTCAGCCTTGCTGGAGGCGCCCAAGAACCCTGAAGCTTCAACTTCGGAATCTCCTCCCGACCTAATCTTTGGGTCGGCTCTTACCTCGGATCTGGATTCAAACCTAGATGTGGCCTTTGCGTTCGAAGATCGGGAGTCAACCCCGGCCGGACTCGCCTCTCCTATCTCAGATCTGGCTTCAAACCTAGATGCGTCCTCTGTGTCCTAAAATCGGGAGTCAACCCCGGCCGGACTCACCTCTCTTGCCTCGGATCCATCTTGAAGCCTGGATGCGACTTCGGAGTCCGAACACCAGGAATCAACCTTGGTCGGACTCGCCCCTCGCACCATCGTACCGGAGGTCGACTCCGAAGAAACCCCATATACCAATCCGGCTAGTCTCGCCCTGTTAAACGACATGCTAGATCAGATCCAGATGATGATCATCATGGATGGCCCATCCTCGTCCTACGCTCGGCTTGGTCTGGAGGCGGGCCACGGGGAATTTCACGCCCCACCCACCACCCACTTAATAGCCACTATCGAAGATTTAACCAACATGCTGGGCTACGCTTCTGAGGAGGCCGACGACATGGACGAAGACGTCGAAGCCATGGCCCACACTACTACCCCATCACTGGACGGTGGACGGCCACCTCCACCTATGATGTCTTTATTGTGGACACCCCCAAGGATAAGGGCAATGGAACCAATGGGAAGAACGACGACGACACCCCCGGACAAGATGGCAATAAGCCCGGCGAGGAGCCGCCCAAACGCCGACGATCCAAGGGGCGTAGGGGCACGGAAAGCAACATGGGCACAGGGGAAAATGGTACCCCGAAAAATATGGAAGACCCCGACGACCTTGTCGCCCCTGAGTAATAGCTTGATGGCAAGGAGGGGCACGAGGGCCAATATAACTCCGAGGACCTCAATGACTCCGAGGACAGCAACTACCTCCCTCTCTCTGAAGAGGAGGTCAGTGATACGTCTCCAACGCATCTATAATTTTTGCTTGTTCCATGCTGCTATATTATCATTCTTGGATGTTTTAGAATCATTTTATAGTAACTTCATATCATTTTTTGGGACTAACCAATTGATATAGAGCCCAATGCCAGTTGTTGTTTTTTGCTTGTTTTGTACATCGCAAAAAATCAATACCAAATGGGGTCCAAACGCAGCGAAACTTTCTGGAGATTTTTTCTGGACCGGAAGACACCCGGTGGACCAAATAAGTAGCAGAGGGGAGCTCTGAGGGGAGCACAACCCACCAGGGCACGCCCGGGGGGCCAGGCGTGCCCAGGTGGGTTGTGCCCACCTCGGTGGCCTCCCACACCGCCTCTTCTCCCTATAAATTGCCAAATATTCCAACCCCCCCCCCCCGAAGATAACGCTAGATCAGAAGTTCCACCTCCACAAGCCTCTGTAGCCACCAAAAACCAAACTAGACCCCGTTCCTGCACTCCGCTGGAGGGGGAAATCATCACCGGTGGCCATCTTCATCCTCCCGGCAACCACCATGATGAGGAGGGAGTAGTCTACCCTAGGGGCTGAGGGTTTATACCATTAGCTTTGTTAATATAGTTGGATGATATGGTGTTTCTCCCTCTCTATCTTGTTGTGATGAATTGAGTTTTCCTTTTGAGATTTCGTTCTTATCGGATTGAATACTTTTATGGATTTGAGAGCACTTGATATATGTCTTACATATGAATACCCGTGGTGACAATGGGGTATTATATTGATTCACTTGAGATATGTTTTGGCACTCAACTCGCGGATTCCCAAGGTGACATTGGGGTAATCTATGCATAGGGGTTGATGCACGTTCCCGTCTTCTATTTCTCTGGTAGAAATCTTGGGGCACTCTTTGAGGTTCTTTGTGTTGGATGTGTATTATGAATCTGAATTTGTCTTGGTGTTATTTTAGTACGAACTCTTGATAGATCGATCGGAAAGAACAACTTAGTGTTATTTTATTACGAACTCTTGATAGATCGATCGAAAAGAATAACTTGGTGTTATTTTAGTAAGAAATCTTGGATAGATCGATCGGAAAGAATAGCTACAAACAATTTGTTCTTATGTTCTCTGCTAGATAAGAACTTTGGAGTGATTCTTCATCGCACGTTGAGGGTTGGTTATATGATCCAATTAGATTAGCATTGTTGAGAGATTGCACTAGCGAAAGTACGGACCCTAGGCCTCATTTTGAAGCATTGCAATACCTTTTGTGCTCCGTTTTATCAATTGCTACCTTGCTGTTTTTTATTGTTCCTATTACAAAAATCAATATCTACTATCATTACTACACTTGTATCATTATCTCTTCGCCGAACTAGTGCACCTATACAATTTACCATTGTATTTGGTGTGTTGGGGACACAAGAGACTTTTTATTATTTGGTTGCAGGATTGTTTGAGAGAGACCATCTTCATCCTATGCCTCCCACGGATTGATAAACCTTAGATCATCCACTTGAGGGAAATTTGCTACTGTCCTAGAAAACTCTGTGCTAGGAGGCCGAACACAAGTCTAGAAGAACAAGTTGTGTAGTAGACATCAGTTATCCCTGGAGCCGATGATTTCATCGTCCCTGAGGACCCACTGGACCAAGAGAAGTTCAAGCGGCAACTTATAGCCACTGCACGAAGCCTGAAGAAGAAGAAACAATAGATAAAAGCTGAAGAAACAGCCTCAGCGACAGATGGACAAAAGTTCTGGCAGCTAAAGAAGGGTATGTGTTGGGGGTATAACTATTAGTATAACCCGCCCAGGAGGGGCCAAGTTATACCTATGGTGATTCATCATATGAAGCCCACGAGGATGTTAAAGATAGCCGTTTAGTTAAGGGCCCAAGGCCCAAAGGCAACTTAAGGCCCGTAAGGGTAAACTGCCATATATGTAAAGACTTGTACTATAAGGCATGTAAAGATAGTCACTGAGCCGGACACGTTCTATGAGCCGGCCGGGACTCCATGATCCACTGAGCGTCGACCTGTATATATAAAGGGACGACCCAACGACAGTTCAGGACAAGAAACAACAGATCGAAAGCTAGGTCAAGAGGATTCGCTCCCTGGTAATCGAGACATAAGCAATACCACCTCAAACTGGATTAGGCCTTTACCTTCACCGCAAGGGGCCGAACCAGTATAAACTCTCATGTCCTTTGTCCCGTTTTAACCCCTTTAACCTTCCTAGTAGCGATGGCTCCATGACTAAGTCCTTTTGTTAGGACATCTGCCGTGACCTTTCCACGACAGTTGGCGCCCACCATGGGGACAGCACACGGTGGATTTGAGTTCTTAAAGAGAAACTTCGAAGGGCTCAAGGGATACGTTTGTGGGCCGGATGACCAAAAGTCATCGCGGCAAACTCTACATCGACGATGCAGGCTGGGGCCCCGACGCCGGCTCAATTTTAGTACGAGTACCGGGTCCCCTTCGGCGTAATCCACGTTTTCATCGGCAAGATCGGTGAGCTAGGCCCTGAGCTGGACATCTGCACTGACATCATCGAGCTATCTCAGCGTGCGAGACCCGCTCGAGTTCAGCCTGCCGTGAATCGTGCCTTCGTGGGATGCATCCATGGAGCGGAATTTTCTGAAGGATCTATGTCTGGCGGTAAGACGGCCATCTACACTGATGGTGAGTCGTCCACGGGCGAGACTACTTCATTGTATAAGCTCCAAGATGGTGGACTTGGGAGCTATTCCGATGGCGACAGTATTCCGGACCCCTATGAGCCACCGAACAGAGTCGGGATCTTCATGGCTGGAACCCAGCCTGGAAAAATTCTTCAACCGCGGCGGCAATGACTTCCGGGTTAGCAATGGTGGCGGCAGCCGGGACAGGAGGCCCTGTGCGCCCGCCGGCTCAGGTTCTGATGGCTTTAATGGATATATTGACGGCTCTGCTAACAGCCATGGTCAACCTGGCGAATCAAGCTCAGCATGATGCGGAGGTGGCACAGTTACATGATGAGGTAGCACTAGCCAAGGAAGGCCTGGCGGCAGAGGACGTCATGATGGCCATGGAACGTGCTGCTTTGGATGCTCAGGCCCAACGGATTCAATCGGAGGCTTTCCAGCTTACGATGGATCAAAACGCTTCAAACAAGATCATGAGGAGGAGCCACCAGTCCCGTCTACCTCCGGTTTACGAGGCTAGAAACCTTTTCCACATGCCTGGTGCAGGGTCCAGTAACCTGCCAAAGGCAAACCGGGCTGCGGCACCCGGGGTTGGAACGCCGGTTCAACCACGCATGACAGAACCCCCTCGTCTGAATACCGCTCTGCCTCAGCATGTACCGACGCCACCAGGTCATTATTCTAATCCATTGGAGAACATGATTGCTGCGGTGGCATGATTGGCGGCTCTCCCGGTGGATGGAGACTCTCCAATGGCAGTTGAAACACGAAGGGCCAGAGAACTTCTTCAGACGGCATTGGCGCAACAGGAGGCATATTCTTACAGTCGATATAGGATTCACTCGACCCCTCGCCCAAGCCGAAGCCGGAGTTATAGCAGGCACATGGACTCACCCGTCGTTTCAAGCAACGCCCAACACCGTGACCAGCCGTGCGGGCATGACCCGGCGCGTGATGGAGCTCTTAACTTGGTTGATCAGGACAGAGTGCGTCAAGAAGCCGAGCGGGCGGCTGATGACCCACAAGTGTAGGGGATCTATCATAGTCCTTTTGATAAGTAAGAGTGTCGAACCCAACAAGGAGCAGAAGGAAATGACAAGCGATTTTCAGTAAGGTATTCTCTGCAAGCACTGAAATTGTAGGTAACAGATAGTTTTGTGATAAGATAATTTGTAATGGGTAACAAGCAATGACAGTAAAGAAGGTGCAGCAAGGTGGCCCAATCCTTTTTGTAGCAAAGGACAAGCCTGGACAAGTTGTTATAATGAGAAAAGCTCTCCCGAGGACAAATGGGAATTATCGTCAAGCTAGTTTTCATCACGCTCATATGATTTACGTTCGTTACTTTGATAATTTGATATGTGGGTGGACCGGTGCTTTTGGGTACTGCCCTTTCTTGGACAAGCATCCCACTTATGATTAACCCCTATTGCAAGCATCCGAAACTACAAAAGAAGTATTAAGGTAAACCTAACCATAGCATGAAATATATGGATCCAAATCAACCCCTTACGAAGCAACTCATAAACTAGGGTTTAAGCTTCTATCACTCTAGCAACCCATCATCTACTTATTACTTTCCAATGCCTTCCTCTAGGACCAAACAATGGTGAAGTGTCATGTAGTTGACGTTCACATAACACCACTAAAGGAGAGACAACATACATCTCATCAAAATATCGAACGAATACCAATTCACATGACTACTTATAGCAAGACTTCACCCATGTCCTCAGGAAAAAACGTAACTACTCACAAATCATATTCATGTTCATAATCAGAGGATTATAAATATGCATTAAGGATCTGAACATATGATTTTCCACCAAATAAACCAACTAGCATCAACTACAAGGACTAATCAACACTACTAGCAACCCACATGTACCAATCTGAAGTTTTGGTACAAAGATTGGATACAAGAGATGAACTAGGATTTGAGAGGAGATGGTGCTGGTTAAGATGTTGATGGAGATTGACCCCCTCCCGATGAGAGGATCGTTAGTGATGACGATGGTGATGATTTCCCCCTCCCAGAGGGAAGTTTCCCCGGCAGAACAGCTCCGCTGGAGCCCTAGATTGGTTCCGTCAGAGTTTCGTCCCGTGAGCTTGCTTATGATTTTTTTCTAGGGTAAGAGACTTCATATAGCAGAAGGTGGGCACTGAAGGGCTGCCAGGTGGCCCACGATGCAGGGGGGCGCGCCCAGGGGGGTAGGGCGCGCCCCCCACCCTCGTGGGTGGTGGGTGGCCCCCCTCAGGTAATACTTCCGCTGAATATTTTTTATTAATTCCCAAAATGACTTTCGTGGAGTTTCATGACTTTTGGAGCTGTGCAGAATATGTCTCCAATATTTGCTCCTTTTCCAGCCCAGAATCTCAGCTGCCGACATTCTCCCTCTTCATGTAAACCTTGTAAAATAAGAGAGAATAGCCATAAGTATTGTGACATAACGTGTAATAACAAACCATAATGCAATAAATATCGATATAAAATCATGATGCAAAATGGATGTATCAACTCCCCCAAGCTTAGACCTCGCTTGTCCTCAAGCGGAAGCCGATATCGAAAAATATGTCCACATGTTTAGAGATAAAGGTGTCGATAAAAATAAAATACAGACATGAGGGCACCATGATCATTCTTATAACAACAACACATATATATTTTGTCATATGATTTCTTATGCTCAAGTAACAATCTATTCACAATGTCAAGTATGATACAGAAACTTCATTGAGAACTAACAAACTATAATCTCAGTCATTGAAGCAATTGCAATTTATCATAACATCAGAAAGACTCAATAATAGAGCTTTTCAGCAAGTCTACATACTCAACTATCATTTAGTCTTTCACAATTGCTAACACTCACGCAATACTTATGGTTATGGAGTTTTAATCGGACACAGAGAAAGATAGGAGCTTGTAGTGTTGCCTCCCAACCTTTTACCTCATGGGTAATGTCAACAATAATAGTTCATGCCAACTGACATCCAATTGGATATATATATCAGGATCTTTCCAACACGAGGTGCTTGCCAAAGGATAAAATTTAAAAAGGAAAGGTGAAGATCACCTTGACTCTTGCATAATGTAAAAGATAGGCCCTTCACAGAGGGAAGCAGAGGTTGTCATGTGCTTTTAGGGTTGGATGCATGAAATCTTAATGCAAAAGAACGTCACTTTATATTGCCACTTGTGATATGAACCTTTAGTATGCAGTCTGTCGCTTTTATTACTTCCATATCACAAGATCGTATAAAGCTTATTTTCTCCACACTAATAAGTCATACATATTTAGAGAGCAATTTTTATTGCATGCAACATGACAACTTACTTGAAGGATCTTACTCAATCAATAGGTAGGTATGGTGGACTCTCATGGCAAAACTGGGTTTAAGGATATTTGGAAGCACAAGTAGTATCCCTACTTGGTGCAAGGAATTTGGCTAGCATGAGGGGAAAAGGCAAGCTCAACATGTTTGGATGATCCATGACAATATACTTTAACTGAGATGTGAGAAAACATAACCCATTACGTTGTCTTCCTTGTCCAACATCAACTCTTTAGCATGTCATACTTTAATGAGTGCTCACAATCATAAAAGATGTCCAAGATAGTGTATTTATATGTGAGAACCTCTCCTTCTTTATTACTTCCTATTAATTGCAACGATGACCAAAAACTACGTTTGCCAACTCTCAACAACTTTTAATCATCATACTCTCTATATGTGAAGTCATTACTATCCATAAGATCAATATGGTCTTTTTTATTTATTTTATTCTTTTATTCCCTGAAGATCATAGCAAGAAAGAAAAGACCTTGACTCAACACTAATCTTTATTATATATAGCTCACAGACTCGATTACATAGAGGGATCACAAAGCAAAACTCAAAACTAATTCATACCAAAACTTTATTCTACTAGATCAAGATATTACCAAAAGGATTGAACTAAGTAAAACGGTAAAGATAGGAGTGTGATGGTGATACATACCGGGGCAACTCCCCCAAGCTTGGCAATTGCCAAGGGGAGTGCCCATACCCATGTGATTATGTCTCCTTCTTCCGAATTGGTGGTGTGATCTTCTTGGCGACGATTCCCCTCGGGATACGATTCTCCTCCTCGAGCTTATTGACTTGTTGCTTGAGGTCCATATTTTCCTTGCGGAGCTTGCCCGTGACGGCTAAAGCTCCTTTCACCCAAGGATGTTGCATAGCTGCTGGAGAACAAGTGACACTCTTTTTCATTTTTTCATAAGAAAGAAATTTAACATTGGAAGGGATCACCGAGTTTGGAATGGCAGAGCTCTGTAGTTCCCCCATCGTGAATCTGGCTTGGAAACGAGAGGTAACTTCTTGATCCTCCTCCATAGCATCTATACTTTTCAAGTCGGCTTCCATCTCATCCTCCATTGATGGCCCAAAGTGATAAGCATCGCTGTTTGCTCTTGGACCTGGCGTCGGGTGAGACATCCGACTCTCCCCGACTGACTCTTGAGATGACATCTTGCTCTAAATATGCGACAGAAACAGCTCGAAACAAAAACAGAGGATTTTTTTTTGCGTGATACGGTGGTCAAAACCTTCAGGAGATTATATAATGAATTTTTACCGACCAAAAAAAGTATCGTGCAAGAAAACAGAGTCCGGAGAGCACACGAGGTGCCCACAAGCCAAGGGGCGCGCCCAGGGGCGTAGGGCGCGCCCTCCACCCTCGTGGATGCCTCGTGTCCTTCCCGGACTACTTCTTATTTTCCTATTTTCTTAGATATTCCAAAATGGAGAAAAATTGCTATTAGAACTGTTTTGTAGTCGGTTTACTTACCGTACCACATACCTATTCCTTTTCGGAGTCTGAAACGTTCTGGAAAGTGTCCCTTATTTATTCCTCCAGGGTTACGGTTTCAATAACACTAGATAATACCCCGCGCGTTGCTGCGGGATTTATTGTAATACGTTGTCGTGAATAAATTAGAACATATGAAAGTTCCCTGTGTCATATTGTTGCGGGATTTATAGTAATACAATGTCGAGAATAAATTTGAACATACGAAAAGTTCTCTGCGTCATATTTTACGGGTGTCATACTTTGCACATTTGCATAATAGAAATTCACTTTGCACTCTAAAAAAAGTTGCTTCCCAAAAAAATGCCAGTTATAGAAATAATGATGGCAAAGTCTTGTGGCTCTTTTTTTTCATGACTACCTTCATGAAGCAGACACATTGGTATAATTCATAGCTTTAGTTAGCTACATTGCTAAAAACTCGCTTACAATTCTCTAGAAATATAAAGAAAGGAAACCATTCACATCGGAAGATCTCTTATGCTTGATCTCAAAAGGGTAAAGATTATTATTGTCGATACCAATTAGAGGTTTTGCCAATGCCTTCTATGTAGCCTACATTGCAAGTTGAAGAAGCAATAAAACATGGGACATGAATATTTGATTGTCCCGGAGAAGATGGATGGACAAATATATGATTAATATCTTACCTAGTCAAAAACTTCATGTAGACATAAATAAGGAATGATAGCGGTCCTGAAAAGTGAAAAGAAAAACTGTCACATTTCTTTTGGCAATCTATGAAATGTGATGAAACAGATGTACTAACGAAATACATCTGAAGTCGATGTGAGTACCAGGAAACTGTTAATGTATAGAAAGAAACTTTAACCACCAGAGCACAAATGAAACTGAAAATAATAATAATAATAATAATAATAATAATAATAATAATAATAATAATAATAATAATAAAATGGTTTGCATTGCTTCACTATCATGCTGTCAGAGACATCTGAAATGTAAATCATGTGTCTAGTAAACAAATTTCATCAGGGGTATCCTGAGAAAGGCATGATTCATAAACTATTTCCATCCATAATTTAATCAGCCGGCTTCATAGTGCTTACCAAGGCCACAACTTGTGGAGATGAGATGCACGTGTACCATTTCAAACAACAAAAGGCTTGATTAACAAAGACATGGGAGAAGGGACTACAGATGTAGCATAACCAAGCAGGGCCGACCGTAACTGAAGTTGATCTAGACTAATGCAGATTTCGATGAAATACACGCTGCTGTCTTAAGAGTAAAATAGAGATAACCGCCTGAAGGTAGTTTATTCTATTACGGGGAGTACAATGAATCAGATTAACCGCAAAGAAAATTCCCTCGCACTCCATCACTCGGCAAAACAAACCTATACCTCATGCCACGATTTTGGATAAAAGGTGCAAACACCAACGGCCAACCTGATGTTGGAGACGATTAGAGCGATGCTGCTCCACAATTTAAAGAGGCACTTTATCTGGAGCAGGGGAAGTCATCCGAGAGCCGGCAGCGTCGTCACTTATGGGTAACCGGGCGGTTGTGGGTGACGCTCTTGAGGAGGCCGTTGAGGTTGCCGAGGTTGGACGTGTTTGTACTGCAGGGTAGCGGCGCGGCCCTGTGTGTTGCAGCTCCTGGTGTTGGATCTGACAGGCGCACCTGGATCCGTGGAGGTCTACGTGTTGCGTGCCACCGCGCTGGATGGCAACCAACGACAAAGAATCTCAATTCTTATGGGTCAGAGGCGGCGGCAGCCCTGCACCGGATCTGGTTGCGGCGATAGAGGTGGGTTGCATGAGGGAGTGGTTTCCTAGGTGAGCACCGGAGGGCAGGCTTGTAGGGCACCGTCTGGTGGTGCGTTGAAGCATGGGTCGAGGTTGAAAGCGTCGCCTGGTCATACTTTGCACATTTGCGTAATAGAAATTCACTTTGCACTCTAAAAAAGTTGCTTCCCAAAAAAATGCCAGTTATAGAAATAATGATGGCAAAGTCTTGTGGCTCTTTTTTTTTCAGGACTACCTTCATGAAGTAGACACATTGGTATAATTCATAGCTTTAGTTAGCTACATTGCTAAAAATGGGCTTACAATTCTCTAGAAATATAAAGAAAGGAAACCATTCACATCGGAAGATCTCTTATGCTTGATCTCAAAAGGGTAAAGATTATTATTGTCGATAACCAATTAATGGTTTTGCCAATGCCTTCTATGTAGCCTGCATTGCAAGTCGAAGAAGCAATAAAACATGGGACATGAATATTTGATTGTCCCGGAGAAGATGGATGGACAAATATATGATTAATATCTTACCTAGTCAAAAAGAATAAGATCAAGCATATGTTTCAAATGCATTCATATGAAATGATACATAATAGTATTAGAGAAAAAGAAAACATGTTGATATCTTAACCGACTAATTCAACTCCATTTATAGATGTGAACAATCAAATAAGTGCATGCACAGTTTTGTTGCAAGTAGTTGTTTAACTTACATGTAGCCTCATAAAAGTACGCATCCCATCTTGAAGGTATCCATTGTGGCAAACACTTCATGTAGACATAAATAAGGAATGGTAGTGGTCCTGAAAAGTGAAAAGACAAACTGTCACATTTCTTTTAGCAATCTATGAAATGTGATGAAACAGATGTACTAACGAAATACATCTGAAGTCGATGTGAGTACCAGGAAACTGTTAATGTATAGAAAGAAACTTTAACCACCAGAGCGCGGATGAAATTGAAAATAATAATAATAATAATAATAATAATGATAATAATAATAATAAAATGGCTTGCATTGCTTCACTATCATGCTGTCAGAGACATCTGAAATGTAAATCATGTGTCTAGTAAACAAATTTCATCAGGGGTATCCTGAGAAAGGCATGATTCATAAACTATTTCCATCCATAATTTAATCAGCCGGCTTCATAGTGCTTACCAAGGCCACAACTTGTGGAGATGAGATGCACGTGTACCAGTGCAAACAACAAAAGCCTTGATTAACAAAGACATGGGAGAGGGGACTACAGATGTAGGATAACCAAGCAGGGCCGGCCGTAACTGAAGTCGATCTAGACTAATGCAGATTTCGATGAAATACACGCTGCTGTCTTAAGAGTAAAATAGAGACAACCGCCTCAAGGTAGTTTATTCTATTACGGGGAGTACAATGAATCAGATTAACCGCGAAGAAAATTCCCTCGTACTCCATCACTCGACAAAACAAACCTGTACCTCATGCCATGGTTTTGGATAAAAGGTGCAGACATCAACGGCCAACCTGATGTTGGAGACGATTAGAGCGATGCCGCTCCACAATTTAAAGAGGCACTTTATCTGGAGCAGGGGAAGTCATCCGAGAGCCGGCGGCGTCGTCGCTTATGGGTAATCGGGTGGTTGTGGGTGACGCTCTTGAGGAGGCCGTTGAGGTGGCCGAGGTTGGATGTGTCGGTACCGCAGGGTAGGGGCGTGGCCCTATGTGCTGTAGCTCCTAGTGTTGGATCTGACAGGCGCACTTGGATCCGTGGAGGTCGACGTGTTGCATGCCGCCGCGCCGGACGGCAACCAGCGACAGAGAATCTCAATTCTTATGGGTCAGAGGCGGCGGCGGCCCTGCATCGGATCTGGTTGCGGCGACAGGGGTGGGTTGCATGAGGGAGTGGTTTCCTAGGTGAGCGCCGGAGGGAAGGCTTGTAGGGCACCGTCTGGTGGTGCGTTGCAGCGTGGGTGGGGGTTGAAAGCGTCGCCTGGTCTGCCAGAATATGGAGAGATGACTGATGGGCTTCTCTTTACTAGGTTTTACACTGATGGGCTTCGGTGGAAGACAGAGGAGGCCTTGTTTGATTAATTACCAAAGTTAAATATCTCAGAGAAAAAAATTACCAGAGTTAAATCACACCATTGGTTGAAAAATGCTGAGGTGGATAGGCTGCATGCCAAGAGAAATAGGATAGTGGGGATGAACTATTTAGGTATTATAGATTAGTTTCAACATTTGTAGGATTACCTGAGATATAATGTTTGATTCTTTGACCGTTCACCACCTTCGGATTTGTGCCTTCGTAGTTGTTGATTTTTATGGCACCAGAACGATAGACCTCCTCGATAACATAAGGTCCTTCCCATTTAGAGAAAAGTTTTCCTGCAAAAAATCTTAAACGAAAGTTGAATAGCAACACATAATCACCTACGTTAAACTCACGCTTTTGTATCCTTTTGTCATGCCATCTTTTAACTTTTTCTTTAAGTAGTTTGGCATTCTCGTAGGCCTGGGTTCTCCATTCAACAAGTGAGCTAATGTCAAATAACCTCTTCTCACCAGGAAGTTTGAAATCATAATTGAGCTCTTTAATAGCCCAATATGCCTTATGTTCAAGTTCGAGAGGTAAGTGACATGCTTTTTCCATAAACCATTTTATATGGAGACATACCCATCGGATTTTTGTATGCAGTTCTATAAGCCCATAATGCATCATCAAGTTTCTTGGACCAATTCTTTGTAGATCTATTAACAGTCTTCTGCAAAATTAATTTGAGTACTCTATTACTCAATTCTACTTGACCACTAGACTGTGGGTGATATGGAGATGCAATTCTATGATTAACATCATACTTAGCAAGCATTTTACGAAAAGCACCATGAATAAATGTGAACCACCATCAGTCATTAAGTATCTAGGGACTTCAAACCTTGGAAAAATAACTTCTTTAAGCATCTTAATAGAGGTGTTATGATCATCACTACTAGTTGGAATAGCTTCTACCCACTTAGTAACGTAATCAACAGCAACTAAAATATGTGTATACCCATTAGAGGCAGGAAACGGTCCCATATAATCAAAGCCCTAAACATCAAATGGTTCAATAACAAGAAAATAATTCATAGGCATTTCTTGACGTCTACTAATATTACCAATTCTTTGACATTCATCACAAGACAAGACAAACTTACGGGCATCTTTGAAGAGAGTAGGCCAATAAAAACCAGATTGCAATACCTTATGTGCAGTTCTATCTCCAGCGTGGTGTCCTCCATATGCCTCGGAGTAACACTTGTGTAGGATCTGTTCCTGTTCATGCTCAGGTACACAACGTCTAATAACACCATCTACTCCTTTATAAAGGTGTGGGTCATCCCAGAAGTAATGTCTTAAATCATAGAAAACCTTTTTCTTTTGCTTCTATGTGAAACTAGGTGGTATGAATTTAGCAACAATGTAATTAGCATAATCAGCATACCATGAAACAGTACGAGAAGCATTTATGACAGCTAATTGTTCATCAGGAAAGCTATCATTAATAGGTAGTGGGTCATCAAGAACATTCTCTAACCTAGACAAGTTGTCTGCAACGGGGTTCTCAGCTCCCTTTCTATCAATAATATGCAAATCAAATTCTTCTAGTAGGAGAACCCATCTAATAAGTCTAGGTTTAGCATCTTTCTTTTTCATAAGATATTTAATAGTAGCATGATCAATGTGAACAGTTACTTTAGAATCAACAATATAAGGTCTGAACTTATCACAAGCAAATACAACTGCTAAGAATTCTTTTTTAGTAGTACCATAATTTCTCTGGGCAGTGTCTAGAGTTTTACTAGTATATTGAATAACATTTAGTTTCTTATCAACTCTTTATCCTAGAACAACACCTATAGCATAGTCACTAGCATCACACATAATTTCAAAGGGTAAATTCCAATCAGGTGGCTGAACAATAGGTGCAGAAATAAAAGCTTTCTTAAGTATTTCAAATGCTTCTTCACAATCATGATCAAAGACAAAAGGAATATCTTTTTGCAATAGATTAGTGAGAGGCCTAGAAATTTTAGAAAAGTCCTTAATGAACCTCCTATAAAAACTGGCATGACCAAGGAAACTTCTTATACCTTTAATGTCCTTGGGACATGGCATCTTTTCAATAGCATCAACCTTAGCTTTATCAACTTCAATACCTCTTTCATAAATTTTATGCCCCAAGACAATACCTTCATTAACCATAAAGTGGCACTTCTCCCAATTCAAGACAAGACTAGTATCTTCACATCTCTGCAAAACTCGATCAAGGTTGCTCAAGCAATCATCAAAAGAGGATCCATAAACGGAGAAATCATCCATGAATACCTCACAAATCTTTTCACAAAAGTTAGAGAATATAGACATCATTCATCTTTGAAAGTTAGCAGGTGCATTACATAAACCAAAAGGCATACGTCTATAAGCAAAAGTACCGAAAGGGCAAGTAAAAGTGGTATTTTCTTGATCCTCTCCTGACACAGGTATTTGAGAGAAAACAGAGTAACCATCTTGAAAGCAAAAATGTTGTATGTTTGGATAATCTTTCTAGCATTTGATCAATAAAAGGTAAAGGGTAATGATCTTTTTTAGTAGCTTTATTTAATTTGCGGAAATCAATTACCATCCTATAACCTGTAATAATTCTTTGCGGGATCAATTCATCTTTATCATTAGGAACGACAGTAATACCTCCCTTCTTAGGGACACAATGGATAGGACTTACCCACTGACTATCAGCAACGGGATAAATTATACGAGCCTCGAGGAGCTGTAGTATTTTGTTTCTTACCACTTCTTTCATCTTAGGATTTAATCGTTGTTGGTGATCAATAACTGGTTTGGCGTCCTCCTCCAATTTTATTTTGTGTTGGCATAAAGTGGGACTAATGCCCTTAAGATCATCAAGAGTATATCCAATAGCAGCACGATGCTTCTTCAGAGTTTTCAATAATCTTTCCTCTTCCTGCTCTGAAAGGTTAGCACTAATAATAACAGGATATATCTTCTTTTCATCAAGATAAGCATATTTAAGAGTATCAGGTAATGGTTTAAGCTCAAACACGGGATCACCCTTGGGTGGTGGAGGATCCCCTAAGATTTCAACAGGCAAGTTGTGTTTCAAAATAGGTCCCTGTTTAAAGAATACTTCATCTATTTCCCTTCTTTCATTCATATACATATCATTTTCATGGTCTAGCAAATATTGTTCTAAAGGATCAGTAGGAGGCACAACAATAGAAGCAAGACCAATAATTTCATCCTTACTAGGCAATTCTTTATCATGGGGTTGTCTACAAAATTTAGCAAAATTAAACTCATGAGACATATCCCCTAACCCAATAATAACAACATCCTTTTTGCAATCAATCTTAGCATTAACAGTATTCAAGAAGGGTCTACCAAATATGATGGGACAAAAGTCATCTTTTGGGGAACCAAGAACAAGAAAATCAGCAGGATATTTAACTTTCCCACACAAGACTTCAACATCTCTAACAATCCCAATTGGTAAAATAGTATGTCTATTGGCAAGCTTAATTGTAACATCAATTTCTTCTACCTCAGCAGGTGCAATATCATGCATAATTTCTTCATATAAGGAATAAGGTATTGCACTGGCACTAGCACCCATATCACATAAGCCATGATAACAATGATCTCCTATTTTAACAGAAATAACATGCATGCCTACAATGGGTCTATGTTTCCTAGCATCGGGTCTAGCAATTCTAGCAGTTGCATCACAGAAATAAATAACATGCCCATCAACATTATCAGCCAAGAGATCTTTAACCATAGCAATACTAGGTTCAACTTTAATTTGCTCAGGAGGTGTATATGTTCTAGTATTACTCTTACGAACCACAGTTGAAGCTTTAGCATGATCCTTTATCCTAACAGGGAAAGGTGGTTTCTCGATATAAGTAGTAGGAACAATGGGATCATTATAAGTGATAGTCTTTTCTTCAACTATAATAGGTGCAACTACTTTTACTTCAGTGGGAGGATTATATTTAAACCACTTCTCCTTAGGGAGATCAACATGAGTAGCAAATGATTCACAAAAAGAAGCTACTATCTCAGAGTCAAGTCCATATTTAGTGCTAAATCCATGAAAAGCATCGGTATCCATAAAAGATTTAACACAATCAAACTTAGGTGTCATACCTGACTCCTTACCATCTTCGGAATCCCAATATTCAGAGTTGCGTTTAATTCTTTCCAATAAGTCCCATTTGAATTCAATAGTCTTCATCATAAAAGACCCATCACAAGAAGTATCGAGCATGGTATGATTGTTGAGAGAAAGCCGAGCATAAAAGTTTTGAATAATCATTTCTCTTGAGAGCTCATGATTGGGGCATGAATATAACATTGACTTAAGCCTCCCCCAAGCTTGAGCGATGATTTCTCCTTCGCGAGGCCAAACATTATATATATATAATGGCGATCACGATGAACAAGATGCATACGATAAAACTTCTGGTGAAATTCCAATTTCAATCGTTTATAGTCCCAGGATCCCATATCATCACATAGCCTATACCATGTCAATGCGTCTCCCTTCAAAGATAAAGGGAAAACCTTCTTCTTAATAACATCATCGGGCATAGCTGCAAGCTTAAATAATCCACAAACTTCATCCACATAGATAAGGTGCAAATCGGGATGCAATGTTCCATCTCCTGCAAAGGGATTAGCTAGCAGTTTCTCTACCATACCCGAAGGAATTTCAAAGTAAACATTTTCATTAGGTTCAGTAGGTTGAGGAGCAACTCTTTGCTCTACTGGTCGGGGTGAAGGTACCCCGAACAAGCATCTCAAAGGATTAGTTTCCATAGTAACAAGTGACAGTAAAGTTTAGCACACTATATAAATGTTTCCTTACCAAGTTCCACTTGCCAAAGGCGCCTCACTCCCCGACAACGGTGCCAGAAAAGAGTCTTGATGACCCACAAGTGTAGGGGATCTATCATAGTCCTTTCTATAAGTAAGAGTGTCGAACCCAACAAGGAGCAGAAGGAAATGATAAGCGGTTTTCAGTAAGGTATTCTCTGCAAGCACTGAAATTGGAGGTAACAGATAGTTTTGTGATAAGATAATTTGTCACGGGTAACAAGCAATGAAAGTAAATAAGGTGCAGCAAGGTGGCCCAATCCTTTTTGTAGCAAAGGACAAGCCTGGACAAGTTGTTATAATGAGAAAAGTGCTCCCGAGGACACATGGGAATTATTGTCAAGCTAGTTTTCATCACGCTCATATGATTCGCGTTCGTTACTTTGATAATTTTATATGTGGGTGGACCGGTGCGTGGGTACTGCCCTTTCTTGGACAAGCATCCCACTTATGATTAACCCCTATTGCAAGCATCCGTAACTACAAAAGAAGTATTAAGGTAAACCTAACCATAGCATGAAACATATGGATCCAAATCAGCCCCTTACGAAGCAACTCATAAACTAGGGTTTAAGCTTCTGTCACTCTAGCAACCCATAATCTACTTATTACTTCCCAATGCCTTCCTCTAGGCCCAAAAAATGTGAAGTGTCATGTAGTCGATGTTAACATAACACCACTAGAGGAGAGACACCATACATCTCATCAAAATATCGAACCAATACCAAATTCACATGACTACTTATATCAAGACTTCACCCATGTCCTTAGGAACAAACGTAACTACTCACAAATCGTATTCATGTTCATAATCAGAGGAGTATAAATATGCATTAAGGATCTGAACATACGATCTTCCACCAAATAAACCAACTAGCATCAACTACAAGGAGTAATCAACACTACTAGCAACCCACAGGTACCAATCTGAGGTTTTGGTACAAAGATTGGATACAAGAGATGAACTAGGGTTTGAGAGGAGATGGTGCTGGTGAAGATGTTGATGGAGATTGACCCCCTCCCAATGAGAGGATCATTGGTGATGATTTCCCCCTCCCGGAGGGAAGTTTCCCCGACAGAACAGCTCCGTCGGAGCCCTAGATTGGTTCCGCCAAGGTTCTGCCTAGTGGTGGCAGAGTTTCGTCCCGTGAGCTTGCTTATGATTTTTTCCAGGGTAAGAGACTTCATATAGCAGAAGATGGGCACCAGAGGGCTGCCAGGTGGCCCACGAGGCAGGGGGGCGTGCCTAGGGGGTTAGGGTGTCCCCCCACCCTCGTGGGTGGTGGGTAGCCCCCCTCGGGTATTTCTTCTGCTGAATATTTTTTATTAATTCCCAAAATGACTTTCGTGGAGTTTTAGGACTTTTGGAGCTGTGCAAAATAGGTCTCCAATATTTGCTCCTTTTCCAGCCTAGAATCCCAGCTGCCGACATTCTCCCTCTTCATGTAAACCTTGTAAAATAAGAGAGAATAGCCATAAGTATCGTGACATAACATGTAATAACATCCCATAATGCAATAAATATCGATATAAATCCGTGATGCAAAATAGACGTATCAGCGGCTCAGTAGGCGGCTCACCAACCCCTTCCGGTTTAACCAATGACTTTGATTGAGGCAGGCGTGACCTCTAGGTCTACAGGTGTACCCTGTTTGGTGCCGGCTTTGCGTAATGAGCGCTTGCCTGAGGATTTCAAAGGACCTCGAAAGGTGCCTAATTATACAGCTGACTTACCCCCTGAGGCATGGATTGAAAGTTACGAGATGGCCATGGAGCTACTGGAGGTCAGTGATGCTGCGTGTGCCAAATACTTCACCATGATGCTGGATGGAACGCCCGTACTTGGTTAAAAGGGCTGCCGACTAATTCCATCGGGTCATGGGCTGAGTTAAAAGCTCAGTTCATTCAGAACTTTAAGGACACATGCAAGCAGCCCATGTAGATTGTGGACTTGGCTACTTGAAAACAAGAGGAAGGTGAATCAATGACCCATTGGGTGCGCCGGGTCAAAGCTATCATACATTCATCTGAAAACATGAACCCCGGCTCTGCGGTCTTAATGTTGGAGAAAAATTGCCGTTTTTTGCCTCTTAAACAGAAGCTGGGGCGGCTCAAGCGCGATTGTAATGATATGGGCCAGTTGATGGTGGCTCTAATCAAATATGCTGACTCTGATAGTACCAAGGACCCTAAGTCTGATGACGAGAAGACATGGAAGGGAAAAAGAATGACAACGCCAAGGGTCAGCAGCCTAACCCGGCAAATCAGGGGGGCAACGGTAAACGCAAGGCGGACGGTAGCTCAGAGTTTGTGGCTAACACCAATGCACATGGCAATAATCAACATCGTAAGGGGAGGCCGCCTCCTCGGGCCGGCGGATCAGGTCCTACTCTTGAACAATTGCTAAATGAGCCGTGTCCAAAGCATGGCTCGCGGGAGAAGCCAGCTACTCACCTTTGGAAAGATTGTACAATTATGAGGGCTTTTAAAAATTCCAACTCATTTGACGACAATCATGGGCCGGGCAGCGGCTCAGGCGGCGGCGGTTTCCATGGCCCGGGTTATGGAGGTGGCGGTTCTAATTCCAACTTCCAGGGCCCCCAAGGTAATTAGGGCAGTTTTAACCAAGGTGATTAGGGTGGATACAATCAGCAATCCGGCCAGGGAGGTCAGTAGCAACAACAATCCGGATATCAGAGTAATCCAAAGCAGCTGAATAGTGGGCAGTATCATGTGTTCACCACCAGTTTGTGCAAATGGGACCAGAAGCTTCATAAGAGGGCTGTGAACGCTGTTGAGCCGGCTGTTCCTCATTACTTGAGATGGTCTGAGCATCCCATAATGTGGAGTCGAGCGGATCGCCCGCCCCGGGTTGATAATCTGGGTCACTTAGCTTTGGTGGTGGCACCTAAAGTTGGTGGATACAAGTTCACTAAGGTACTCATGGATGGAGGTAGCAGCATTAACATCCTTTATTATGAGACCTTCTGTCGCATGGGGTTAACTGATAAAAATCTTAAGACATCCAATACTGTTTTCCATGGAGTGGTGCCTGGTAAGTCGGTGTACCCTATGGGCAAGATGGAGCTGGAGGTGGCCTTTGGAGATGAGCATGATTCCAGGGCTGAGAAGTTGACTTTTGAAGTGGTCAAGATTAGGAGCCCATACCACGCTCTGTTTGGGCGGCCGGCTTATGCCAAATTCATGGCACGACCATGTTATGTTTATTTACAGCTCAAAATGCCGGGTTGCAAGGGGACTATCGCAGTACATGGAAGTCGGAAGATAGATTTGGAGTGCGAAGAAGGAGACGCCGCTTATGCTGAGTCGGTCTGTGCAGCAGAGGAATTGAAATTCTACAAGGATAATGTTGACCCGGCTGACATGACATCTTTGAAAAAGCCAACTACAGAGCACGATCCAGTTCTGAAGTTTAAGTCGGCTGATGACACCAAGATGGTTGATTTCGTTCCTGGCGACTCATCCAAGTAGTTAAGTATCAGTGCTAACTTGGATCCAAAATAGGAAAGCGCGCTCATCGAGTTCATCCGTGAGAACAGGGACATCTTTGCATGGAAACCTTTTGACATGCCGGGTGTACCGAGGGAACTCGCTGAGCACACTCTCAATATTGATCCAAAATTTAAGCCGGTTAAGCAATTCCTTCGTCGCTTCAATGAGGAGAGACGTAAGGCCATTGGTGAAGAAGTGGCCCGGCTCTTGGCGGTTGGGTTCATTGTTGAGGTTTTTCATCCAGAGTGGTTGGCTAACCCAGTGCTAGTTCTTAATAAGAATGGCACTTGGCACATGTGTGTGGATTACACGGACTTAAACAAGGCTTGTCCGGCTGATCCTTTTGCTCTCCCTTGTATTGATCAAATCATTGATGCTACGGCGGGTTGTGAGCATTTGAGTTTTTTGGATGCTTATTCTGGTTATCATTAGATCAAGATGGCAGTTAAGGACCAGGAGAAGACGGCTTTCATTACTCCCTTTGGAGCCTTCTGCTATGTATCTATGCCTTTTGGGCTCAAGAGTGCCCAGGAAACTTATCAGCGATGTGTGCAGAATTGTCTTCACAGTCAGATTGGGCGCAATGTTCATGCTTATGTGGACGATATTGTGGTGAAGTCCAGGGAGAAGGAAACTTTGATAGATGATTTGAAGGAAACCTTTGATAATCTCTGGGTCTACAAGATGATGCTTAACCCGACCAAGTGTGTTTTTGGTGTGCCAACGGGTAAGCTTTTGTGTTTTCTGGTTTCTAACAGAGGCATTGAGGCTAACCCGGAGAAGATCAAGGCCATCATCTCCCTGGCAAAGCCGGCATGTATCAATGATGTTCAATGTCTGGCGAGTCGTATTGCTGCGCTAAGCCGGTTCATAAGCCGGTTGGCCGAGAAAGCCATACCGCTGTATCAGATGATGAAGAAAATAGATGACTTCGTCTGGAGTGATGCTACTAACAACGCATTTGAAGACTTGAAGAGGCAGCTCGCTGAGCCACCGGTCCTTGCTTCTCCCATTGACAAGGAGCCATTATTGTTATATGTGGCTGCTAAATCCCGTGTCGTCAGTGTGGCCATTGTGGTGGAACAGAAGGAGGCCGGCAAGGAGTATCCGGTTCAATGGACGGTTTACTATATCAGTGAAGTGCTCATTGAGTCCAAGCAGAGATATCCACATTGGCAGAAGCTCGTTTATGGGGTGTTCATGGCCAACCGGAAGCTTAAGCAATATTTTCTGGGTCATCCCATCACTGTGGTTAGTTCTACTCCTTTGGGGGATATTATTCAAAACAGAGAAGCCACAGGACGAGTTGCCAAGTGGGCCATTGAACTTGGGCCTCATGGTTTAAATATATGCCTCGCATTGCCATCAAGTCTCAAGCGCTGGTGGATTTTATCAACGACTGGACAGAATTGCAGATGCCTGAAGAGAAGCCAGATAACACATATTGGACTATTCACTTTGATGGGTCCAAGCAATTGGAGGGCTCGGGGGCTGGAGTTGTCTTAGCTTCCCCTCGAGGTGACAAGTTTTGTTATGTTCTAAGGTTGATGTTCCCTTGTACTAAGAATGCAGCTGAGTATGAAGCCTTGCTCCATGGTCTTTGGATGGCTAAAGAGATGAATTTAAGCCGTGTGAGATGTTTTGGCAACTCAGATTTTGTTGGTCAACAAGTATCAGGCAAGTGGTATTCTAAGGACCCAATCATGGCGACTTATCGCCGTGAAGTTGGCGCTATTGCTGGTCACTTCAAGGGTTATCAGGTGGAACACATCGATCGCAGGAAAAATGAGGCGAATGATGCCTTAAGCCGGTTGGGATCTCATCGTAAGCCGGTGCCACCTAACACTTTCTTGGATATTCCGCATAACCCTTCTGTCATATTGTCTACAGAGGAAGATCTGGCTGTTCCTAACCCGAAGGCATAATTGGTGACGGCTCTTCATACTATCCCAGATTGGACTGTACCCTATTTGGCTTATATGACCCGGGGCGAGTTACCTGAGGATGAAACTTTGGCCAGGCAGATAACCCGGCGGTCTAAGTCAATGACAATTGCCAACAGCGAGTTACACCACCGCAGTGTCACGGGAGTGTTTCAGAGTTGCGTCTCTCCTGAGGAAGGTCGTGAGATTCTTCATGAGATCCATGAGGGTGACTATGGCCATCATGCCGGTTCAAAATCCCTTGTGGCCAAGGCTTTTCATCATGGGTTTTATTGGCTGATGGCTCATGTTGTTGTGGAGGATTTGATCAGTAAATGTGACGGTTGTCAAAAATTCTCACGGCGAGCTCATGTGCTGGCTCAAGAATTGAGGATGGTTCCAATCACTTGGCCGTTTGCAGTCTGGGGGCTCGATGTGGTTGGGCCTTTCAGAAGGTCCAAGGATAAAAAACCCACCTTTGGTGGCGGTTAACAAATTTACAAAATGGGTCTAGGCAGAGCCGGTCAGTAAGTGTGATGCGGCAACGGCGGTTCAATTCATCAAAAAGGTGATTTTTCGCTTTGGCTTTCCACACAGCATTATAACTGATAATGGCACTAATCTGTCCAAAGGAGCTATGGAAGAATTTTTTCAACGTGAGCATATCCGACTTGACATCTCATCAGTAGCTCACCCCCAAACCAATGGTCAAGCTGAACGAGCCAATCAAGAAATTTTGAGAGGCATCAAGCCCCAACTTATGGTTCCTTTACAGCGGACACCGGGTTGTTGGGTGGGGGAGTTACCTTCAGTGCTATGGAGTATCAATACTACCCCCAACAGGTCTATGAGTTGCACGCCTTTCTTCATGGTTTATGGAGCAGAGGCGGTTCTTCCTAGTGACATCCGTCATGACTCGCCCCGTGTGGCGGCTTACGTTGAAGCTGATAATGAACAAGCACGTTAGGATGCACTTGACCTGTTGGATGAGAAAGCGCGACCTTGCGGCAGCCCGCTCGGTGATTTACCAACAAGATCTGCACCGTTACCACAACCGCCGGGTTAAGTCCAGAACTTTTCAAGAAGGTGATTTGGTGCTCCAGCTCATCCAGGATCAAACTGATGCGCACAAGTTATCCCCGCCTTGGGAAGGGCCCTGTGTGGTCAGCAAGAACTTGAAAAATGGGTCATACTACCTTATCGATATTCGAGAGCACAAAGACTCACGTAAGTCGGAGGAGGAGACCTGCCGGCCGTGCAATATTGCTCATCTTCGGCCTTACTACACTTGAGCCACTGGCTCTCATGATGTACATATTTTTTACGATGTATATATTATGATGAATATAATAAAGCAGGGCCTCTGTCATTTTCATCTTCACTAATGATTCTTCTTCATCCTAATTTAATGACTATTGGGGGCTGATCGTATTCGAATCTAGCTTAACCCCTTTGGCACGGCTTCCTGATCGTATTCGAATCATAGCCGTTCAAACAATTTGATCATTTGGGGGCTGGATCATATTCGAATCATAGCTTAACCCCTTTTTATCCGGCTTATTGATCGTATTCGAATCAGAGTCGTGAAAAACTTCAAGGTAATTTGGGGGCTTCCTGTTCAAACATAGGTGTATTCACTAAAGAGAACATAGCTGTCGGTACCCTCTTGATCTGTGCAATGCCAACACTTCAAGGTCATTTGGGGGTTTCCTGTTCAAACATAGGTGTTCAGGGTCTCGGGTGAAGCCGGCCCGAAGTTTTGATATGTTCAGGGTCTCGGGTGAGGCTACCCGTGGCCCATTACTCCGACAATACCCCAAAGCCGGTGAGGTGTCGCGGTCGAGGGGCCGCAAAGTCTTAGTGGCTTCCCCCCTCACTGAGCTCTGGGAGAATGTTCGATCCGCCTTGCGGTTGGACGACTGCTGGAGCCGGCTTTGACTAGGCGGGATTGTTGGCCGCTTTTGAAATCCAAGGCGGGAAAACAGGTGGCGTGCCTGCTAAGCTTCCCAAGGGCGCCGCCTGTCATAGACATGCCACGCGGCACGCGTCAGCCCGACCAGCCTGCCACCCCATGCTCCCGATGGGATGTGACAGTGGGCCGGGCCCACCACTACCGGGCCTCGGGACGCAGGCAGATCCGCTGTGCCGAGGTAAGCGGTTGCGATCCCCACGAGCGTTTTAAGGTGCAGTAAGTTTGCATGGTAAACGGGGGGTCGTGGGGTCATGGGCGCAGTTAATCCCACGATCGCACGCCCCGCCCCCTCGGCTTCATAGCTCGAGGGCTATAAGTAGGGGGAGGGAGGAGTGCGGCGGAGCACGCGCCCCCCTCCCACACTCTCTTCCTCCTCCTGCTCTCTCCGCCATTGCCGCTGCCGCCACTCCGTGCTAGCCGTGGTGCTGCCGCCATTCGCTGCCGACGCACTCCTCCTCCCCTCGCGGCCCCGCCTGAGGCCATGTCGCGCGAGAAGGGCGGTGACTGGGATGGATCGACGCTGATCGAAGACCACATCTCCTTCCTCCGAGACACGCGTCGGATGCCCAACGCGGCGTTCGTCAAGGCGCGGGTGCTGCTGGCGGAGGAGATTTCGCCGGTGCCAAAGGGGAATGAGCGGGTCGTCTTCCGCTCGCACTTCCTCCGTGGCTTCGGCCTTCCGGTGAGCGGCTTCCTCTGCTCGTTCCTCGACTTCAACCATCTCCAACCGCATCATCTGACGCCCAACACTGTGATCCTGCTCTCCGCTTTCGTCATGGTGTGCGAGGGATACATCAGCATCCTCCCCACACTCGAGCCGTGGGGAGCATTATTCTACGGGAAGCTAGGCACCTCCGCCAAGGACATGACAACCGAGTGTGGTGGCTTCGTCGCCGTGCGTCGGCTGACAAAAAGGAATGCCTTTCCCGTCATCAAGCTGTCACAGTCGGTAAAGCTGTGGCAGTAGTCGTACTTCTATGTTGAGAATGTCGATCCGACTGTCGACTTCATCAACCTGCCGGCCTACGAGGCCGGCCCCTACCGGGCTTCGGCCCAACTAGGGCTACAAGCCGAAGCCGGTGTCGGCGGACATGACGGCTGCCATCGGATGACTCTGGTTGCTCCAAGAGTCGGAGGGCCTCGTGGCCTCCGACCTCCTCATCGCCTTCGTCGAGCGTCGGATCCTCCTGCTCCAGGGCCGCCCTCATCCGATCTTCCGAATGAGCGGGCACCGCGACCCGAGCCGGTTGTGCACGAAGGAGATGTCGACTGCTGAGGTCGCGAGCATGGTGAACGAGATCTCCGACCTCAAGATGTCGGAGGGAGACTGGCGGTACGGGAAGCGGCCGTATTCCCGCGACGACCCGCCGCCTGCCGTAAGTCCCTTGATTTCTTCCTTCAGCTATGTCTTTCAGTCTTGTTCTTATCGTGATGCGACCCCCTTCCGAAGCGCAGATTTATATGTCCGAGGCGACGACCGCCATCATGGGGCTAGGTGGTGACTACCTGCCGGACAGGGCAGTGAGTGATGTGGATGGCCCCGATTTGGGGGCGGCTGCCCTGGCATACGACGCAGTAGGCATCGAAGACAGAGCAGGCGGCTTCGAGGAGGGTGGCGGTGTGGAGACCTCGCCTGACGATGACGATGACGAAGACGAGTCGCGCCCCGCCCGGAGCAGAGCCAACACCAGCGCCGGCCCCTCTACTGGGCCGCCTGCCCGTGGCAGCAAATGCAAGCGGAAGCAAGGCGCCGCCCTGTTTGGCAGCGCGCCGAAGAAGCCCAAGAACCCGGCTGCGGTGATCATACAGAAAGAAGCCGCAGTCAAGGTGGCCAAGTACCAGAGGCAGCCGAAGGTGCCGGTCATGGTGTCAGCGTAAGTATCCTTCTCATGCTTCCACCTCTTTGCCGATCCGGCCTAAAATCTTTTTTGTCTTGTCTTCCTATCTTAGGGCCCCACTCACCCTCGAGAAGTCGGGCGCCGCCTCAGTCATCAGGTCGGCGGAGACCTCCTCCACCAGCCGGCGAATCGACCCGGCCTCCGACCTCCGGGAGGCGAGGAAGCGGAATGCACGGGAGGCGCGAGAGGAAGAGGCCAACCGTTTGGTGAAGGCGGAGGCGGACAAGGCCGCAGCGTCTGCGGCGAGGAAGCTCACGCAGGCGGAGGCCGAAGTCGCGGAGAAGGAGCGGCTCGCGGAGGCCGCACGCCGCCAGGAGCCGGTGCTTGTGACGCCTCTGAACACCGCGCCACCTCCGCCGGAGTTTGAGGCGACGACCGGGGGAGCCGGTGATGTGCAGCCGGTCATGGAGAGGGAGGGCGGCGACGTGGCCATGCCGGACGTCATCGTGCCGGCGCCGCCACTGACTAGCAGAACGCAGGACGAGCAGCCAGCCGGGCCGCCGGTGCCACCAGCTGGGGACGTGGTCGTGACGGACTTGATTTCTGAGGTCCGCACACCCCTACACCGCCGTCTTCAGAAGGCGGCCTCAGCACCGCGGCCGCTAGAGGCCGGTGCCGCGAGCTCGTCGGTCCCCGACACCGAGGCGACCAGCGCCGCACCTGCTGGCTGGATACACGGGGGCGGGACGGGCGCCCTGAACCAGGCGTCCCTCGATGTCCAAGCCAAGCTCCGGGCCGAAGCCGAAGCAGAAGCCCTCAAGCGCTGCAACGAGGCATTCCTGGATTCACGGGCCGCCATCCGCGTAAGTTTCCTACTTTTCTTTGATTTGAGCTTCTTGCGTCCTTCGTGGGAGTGCGCCAGCGCACCCACTGGGTGTAGTCCCCAAGTTTCAGGCCGGCTGCTGAGCAGGCGGTTCAGAACTTTAACTTGCAAGTGTCAAATGCTGACTTTGTTTGGTATCCCTTCTGCAGGACTACCACAATCTTCACGCGGTCACCTTCAACTCCAGGGTCCGGGAGCTGGAGACGCGGACCACCCATCTGTCTGAGAGCCGGAGTAAGCTTAAATTTCCTTTCTTCGCAGGGGCGCGCTAGAGCACCCGCGGGCTGTAGTCCCCGAGGTTCGGGCCGACTTATGAGAAGTCGGGCCGAATCTTCCCCGTGACTTTATCTTTGCTAGCTACTTCTTCTTTGCGGGGGCGCGATGGCGCACCCGCAGGCTGTAGTCCCCTAGATTCGGGCCGACTACTGAGCAATCGGGCCGGATCTCCCCGGCAACTGCATCCCTCTTTGTTATTTGACTGATGTTCTTTCTTGTTTCCTTTTACAGAGGCCAACGCCGCCTTGCAGCAGCAGCTGGGCGAAGCCAACACCGCCCTGCGCGGCAAGGAGGCGGAGTGCAGCAAGCTGGCCGAAGAGCGAGACCGGCTGGTCACTCAGCTCGCCGAGCAGGTGGAGGCCCTCAAGACTGCCCAGCGGGAGGCGAAGGCGAAGGAGACCAACCTCCTCGCCGAGTTTGAGGTCGAGCGCTCCGCCTGGGCCGACAAGGAAGCTCAGATGACGGTCTGCTTCAGCAGCATCGAAGACTTGGTCGATGGTGAGCTTTATTTTCTTTGTTTCTTGTTTTGAGCTGTCGGCCCTTATCTAGGCCGACTGCTTGTTTCTGACTTTGGCTTTTCTTGCCTTCTGTCCAAGCAGACTTCTTCCCGGGCCACTCCGTCGCCGTGAACAATGGTTATCGAGGCCCAGCGCGAGGCGCGGAGGGCGGAAGGCACGTAGATTGCCGCTGACGCCCCTCGGACCCTCAACGAGCAGATCCTCAGCATCTAGGCCCGTCTTTGGCCCGCCCATCAAATGCTGCGCCATCTTCAGCGTGTCGGGGCCCAGGCGATTTCCGCCCTCTGGCCAGGCTTGCCAGCTCCGCGCACCCCAAGTCGGACTACCGACTGGCTGGAGGTGGCGGTCGGCCGGCTGGAAGCCTCGAAGGGCTCTGCAGCCCGGGCAGGGGCGCGCCGGGCCCTGAAGTTTGTCAAGGTGTGGTATCCTGGGCTAGATCTAGCCCAGTTAGCCATGTTCCGGCTGGAGACGCAAGAGGAGCTGGTGGCGGTGGAAGCCAATGTTATCAACAGGGCAGCGGCGATCGCCGACTTCACTGACACCAGCGTCTTCGTCCCGGAGGTAGTCGAGGAAGGCGCCGAAGCGCCGCAGGAGTGGCTCGGGCTGAACCCGGAGGACAGCGAGGATTCTGTTGAAGTCATTGACTCTAATGATGAAGGGGAGGAGGGGGAGGAGGAGGAGGAGGAGGAGGAGGAGGAGGAGGAGGAGGAAGAGAGCAAAGACGACATGCCAGAGGTTGGGGCGGATGGTCAGCCCCAACCTGAGCAGGCCTCAAGCAACGATCCGCGCTCCAAAGCGCCGACTGCTGCTGGAGGCGGCCAGGCGGGGATCAACCAGCCGCCCGTTCCTCCGACGGGCGCCACCGACTCTGCCGTCCAACCCTCCACCGTCCCGACTGGTGCTGCCGACTCCACCGCTCAGCTGGAGCCGCCTGCCGCACCAGGTGGCACGACCGACTCCATCGTTCAGCCGGAGCCCTCTGCTGTGCCAACCGGCACTGCCGGCCCCAACATCCAGCCGAAGCCCTCTGCTGCACCAACCGGCACCGCCAACCCCAACGCCCAGCCGGAGTCTTCTGCCGCTCCTTAGGATATTTTATCTTTTCCTGCTTGCTAGTGTGGACAACTCGGTTAAATTTTCGCAATTCCACCCGTGGGGTGTATATCAAACTTTGTTGAATACCGACCGATAGGCCTTGATCTATGTAAATATCTTATAGCAATTTATGCTTTGCTTTGCCGACTTCTATCTTTTCTTGCTTTATACTCCTTGCTTTTTTCCTTTGCCACCCTCCCTTAGCTATCCCCTTGCCAGCCAAGCAGCCGCTCCGCGGACTGCGGCTGGTTTGAGTACTTAGCTTTTGCGGAGGGCAAGTACTTAGCAGTTTGGAGATTTGGCAAGTGAAGCAGAAGCCGGCCGGCCGGCTGATCGGCAGCCGGCCGAACAAGTGCGGTGCCGGCCTCAACTATATGCGTTTTTCCTTAGCCATTTTTCATGTGGGCACTGTTTTGCAACCCCTGCCTGCCATTCAGTCGTTTAGCGAGCTGCGGCTTCTGATAGAGGAAGTTTTAGGTGCCAACACAATACTTGTCTGACTGCAGGAGGCTGCATATAGTAGAAGGCGTTAAAATCTCCGGGCCGACTGGTCGAACCCGGTGCCAGGTGAAAATAATAAAATAATACACACTCATAGGCATAACACTAATTATGTAGGTAAAAGGAGGGTAGTCGTCGAGTTCTTCTCGGGGAACCCGGAATCTTCGTACATAATACAAAAGGTAGCATGATACATACTGCTTTCAACTGTAAAATCTTCGGAGGAGGTTTGCATTCCACGGCCTCTGTGTCTCCTTGCGTGAATCATCTCTCTTGTGTGCTCTGGGCTTCTGAGCGTCGATCAGATAGTAGGAATCGTTGCCCAGCACCTTGCTGATGATGAAAGGTCCTTCCCAAGGTGCCGAGAGCTTGTGCTGGCCGGCTGTTCGCTGGATCAGCCGGAGCACAAGGTCTCCCTCTTGGAAGGATCTTGGCTTCACCTTGCGGTTGTAGTATCGGCGGAGACTCTGCTGGTAGATGGCGGACCGGCTGAGTGCCAGCAGCCGGCCCTCCTCCAGCAAGTCGACACCGTCTTCTCGTGCCTCCTTGGCATCCGCCTCGGTGTACATGGTGACTCTTGGGGAGTCGAACTCTATGTCCATCGGGATGAGGGCTTCAGCACCATAGACGAGGAAGAAGGGCGTGAAGCCGGTCGACTTGTTCGGAGTTGTGCGCAGACTCCAGAGGATGACCGATAGCTTGTCAAGCAAGTAGCCGGCCGAACGCTCTAGAGGCTCGACTAGTCGGGGCTTGATGCCGGATAGAATGAGGCCATTTGCTCGCTCAACTTGGCCGTTTGACTGCGGATGGGCAACAGACGCTAAGTCCAGTCGGATGCCCTGCGTCGCGCAGAAATGAGCCAAGGCTCCTATGGCGAAGTTTGTGCCGTTGTCGGTGATGATGCTATGTGGTATGCCGTACCGAGTGGTGATGTCGGCGATGAAAGTCACGACAATCGGCCCGTTCAGCTTCTTTATTGGCTTTGGTTCTATCCAGTTGGTGAACTTGTCCACAGCGATGTAGCGACCCGACCCGAATGGACCGAATCTCTGTGCTTAAGTGTCATCCCTTGATCGGTATGCTGACACACACAGTACTCGAGGATTTATAACAGAGGTAAATCACATGTATAAAGTAACGTAAATACTATTACCTCAATCCAAATAGCGGAAGTAACAAGGTTGTGGATTCCCATCAACACCAACGACAAAGTTGAGTGTAGAAACCGTAACCCTAACATAACACTTACTCGTCTTAAGAAATCCTACAAAATGAGACGTTGCAGCCATGCAGGTCAGTACATTAAATGTACTGGCAAATTCACACCATAGAGCAATGATGAATAAAGGCTATCACTACATGCATATTTGGCTGGTGGAGGCTTTATGGTTATAATGTTTTTGCGAAAAGCCAATTTTTCCCTACTTCAAAGGAATAAAATTTTATTTAATATCATGGTGGTTGTTAAACATTGAGAATGGTTGACAGCATTCTCAATCCCTATTTAGTAACATCATCATTAAAAACCCAACAATATTAATTTCAGTAACATGATGAGATCAACATGATAATCCAAGTACTAGATACTCAAAACGTCCATAACCGGGGACAGGGCAAATCATGATTAGTTTGTACACTCTGCAGAGGTTTGCGCACTTTTCCCCACAAGACTCGATCGCCTCCGTTGGATTTCTCGCACTACATGGTGTTTGAGAAACGGATGACCGAGACACAGTCTTTCAGAAGCGCTAGCACCTTACGAAGGATAGACCGGTACACCTACTTTCCCCTACATCTGCTAGTCTACCCTGTAAGAGTTCGCACAACTTAATCAACTATGCCAGAGCCCATAATGGCTTGTGGCTGCACATGGAAGTTTCTAGCATGAATAATCTCATGATCCCTTTGAGCCTGGGTGGCGAACCATAGGATGATCACACGGTATATCCCCGGGATCTCCTAGGACAACACTGGTATATCCCTAGGTGTCCGGGCAAGTCCACTGGTATATCCCCAGGGTGCCCCTACCAATCCACCCAGATGTGTATTAAAGTTGCCACCTTAAGTTGAACCATTAAGTAAACAATCTCACATCTGTCATGGAATACACTCAAACCCAATCCACGTCTACGAGCATAGCATGGCAATATAAGCATAATGTAGAAGTAACTCCCTAGGTTTAAATGGAGGATAATAGGTACTACCTCAACTACTTCCCAATACCCACATGTTATCAAACCTACTCATGCAATGTTTGGGGGTGAAACTAATGCATAAAAACTGGGTATGAAAGGAATATGATCAAAGTATGAACTTGCCTGTACTGATGATGAAGTTGATTCACACTCAATTCTTGATAGTTCTATTCGTCTCACTCCGTTCAATCTATCATAAGCAAGCAATAGTAACCACACATAAGCAATCACTCAGAAGAATCAAAAAGAACGAAGAAAAACGATTCAGAAAACATCAAAACCAAGCAAATAACTCTTGCAACGTAAAACACTTTCTAACAGTACCAAAATTATATTAATTTGGCCTTATCAGAAAGTTTAGGTCAAGAGCTTCAATTTGCAAAAAGAATCAACTCAAACGGAGTTACGAAACTCAAGTTACAGATGAAGCAAGATTGAATACTAATCTGAACTAAACTCAAATTTTAAATTGTCAAAAACATGTTTAAGTTGTTTATCTGGAAAGAGGGGATCATAACAAAGAAGTGGGCATTGGTTTCGTTGGATTCCGACTGACGAGTAAAAAGTAGTGAGGGTTTGAAGATTAGGGGCTAATCTGTAAATAAAATCATCACAGATAGGTCCCTGGCCAAAATAAACAGAAAAAGAAAAGACTAAATAGTGAACGTTCGCTGCCGAATGCTAACTAATGAAAAACCGTTCGTTAAAAAGATCTAAACGGAAAACGTTCATTATCTAACAAAACCTAAAAAAAATATAAAACCGATCTGGAAGAAAAACCGATCTAAACTAGGAAAACCGGGCGGGTTTACGGGTTATACTGGCTCGGCGGTTTAGGCGTAGAAAACTGCCGGCGAAACGGGACGGCGAACGGCGGACGGTGGGCGGCTCCGGCGAACTCGGGGACGACGGCTCCGGGCATCGCGGGAGGCGGCAAAGAGCATGGGGCGGGGCGGCGTGGAGCGGCGGTTGCGGTGGTGGTGGTGGTGGCGGCTCCGGCTGACGCATGCGGCGGCGGCGGCAAGTGCGGCGGCGGCGGTGAGATCCAGCGGCGGCGGCGCGTTGCGAGGAGAGGCGAGGCGAGGAGAGAGAGAGAGAGAGGGGCCCGAGGCCTC